>NW_026885552.1:0-66708 GCF_032173495.1 Musca vetustissima
CGTGGATTTATTTCAAATATTTTTTCTAGGTCCTCCATACAGAGGCGTGGATTTATTTCAAATATTTTTTCTAGGTCCTCCATACAGAGGCGTGGATTTATTTCAAATATTTTTTCTAGGTCCTCCATACAGAGGCGTGGATTTATTTCAAATATTTTTTCTAGGTCCTCCATACAGAGGCGTGGATTTATTTCAAATATTTTTTCTAGGTCCTCCATACAGAGGCGTGGATTTATTTCAAATATTTTTTCTAGGTCCTCCATACAGAGGCGTGGATTTATTTCAAATATTTTTTCTAGGTCCTCCATACAGAGGCGTGGATTTATTTCAAATATTTTTTCTAGGTCCTCCATACAGAGGCGTGGATTTATTTCAAATATTTTTTCTAGGTCCTCCATACAGAGGCGTGGATTTATTTCAAATATTTTTTCTAGGTCCTCCATACAGAGGCGTGGATTTATTTCAAATATTTTTTCTAGGTCCTCCATACAGAGGCGTGGATTTATTTCAAATATTTTTTCTAGGTCCTCCATACAGAGGCGTGGATTTATTTCAAATATTTTTTCTAGGTCCTCCATACAGAGGCGTGGATTTATTTCAAATATTTTTTCTAGGTCCTCCATACAGAGGCGTGGATTTATTTCAAATATTTTTTCTAGGTCCTCCATACAGAGGCGTGGATTTATTTCAAATAAAAATCTCCATAAGATGATCAAACCTGAAATTTGTCGTTATGGCAGGGGAACACAAAGAGAAGTATCTCGAGTAGATAAACTAAGCCATTTGTTTATTAATAAGTCAATCAGTGAATGCAATATTGAAATTGTATAGCCGATAAAATGAAAATAATTCACATATTCTTGGGTATTGGTTTATTCACACATTGTCATACATTATACAATGAATATGCCCCTCATTGAATGGATGGAGTCTATTTAAAAATGACATCATGTTGTTGAATGTTGCATGTTGCAGCAAATTGACATGAATGTGGCTGTAAAACATCTGCCGAATATTTCTATTGATTAACGGCAAAAATATTCTTAAAGTTTATTTTTCTCATTGTAAAATTTATGAAAAAAAGTAGCTACTATCTCTGGAAGCAACTACAACAATGTTTCAACGTTACATACCTCCTAACACGGTAAATCATGTTGCATGGTTAATAGTCACTTGTTTTCAAATCTTGTCATAATGTCAATTTATTTTCTGCAATACAAAATTGATTGCCAATATGAAAATATTTATTAATATTCAATGACTAAGCAATAATAAAGTGTAAAAATAACAGATTCTGCAACAAAGTTGTAATTGAAAAATTTTAATTACATTGGAGACAAGTGAGAGAGGGAAGTGCGATAGGCTCCTTATTGTGGTATCAGTGGAAATATTTCTTAAAGAGTATTTTGGATTTATTTAAAATATGTTTTTCTAGGATCACGCAGAGGCGTGGATTTTTTTTTTTTTTAATATTTTTCTAGGGTCATACAGAGACACGATTTTCTTATACCCATCACCATAATGTGGTACAAGGTATTATGCCTTTGTGCCTATGTTTGTAACAGGCAAAAGGAAACGAGATAGACACATGGTTCCTTTTGAGAATATGCATAGAATCACTTTCCAAGTCGATTTATGCATGTCCGTCAGTCCGACAGACGGTTTGTCTGTCTGGCCATGTTAAATTGTAAATAAAGTACAGGTCGCATTTATGATCCGAGTTGGATGAAATTGGTCACTTATTTGGCCCAAGGACGAGCCCTATTGAAATTGGGAAACATCGGTTCAGATTTAAATGTACCTCCCATATATATTTTCGTCCGATTTAATGTAAATGGTGTACAAAAGTCCCTATATATCGTCCGATTTGCACGAAATTTGGCACAGCGTACTAAATTAAGACGACAATGATGTGTGCTAAGTTTTGTATAAATCGGTTTAGATTAAGATCTAGGTCTCATATATATATTCGTCCGATTTAATAGAAATTGTGCACCAAAGATCCTATATATCTTTCGATTTGCAAGAAATTTGGCATAGCGTACTGCCCTAGGTCCAGAATGATGTGTGCAAAGTTTCCTGAAAATTGGTTCAGATTTAGATGTAGTTACCATATGTATAAACTCGTCTGATTTAATAGAAAAGTTTGGACCAAAGTCCCTATTTCTCTTTCAATTTGCACGAAATTTGGCATAGCGTACTGAATGAAGTCTAGAATGATGTTTGTTAAGTTTCGTGAAAATCGGGTCTGATTTAGATATAGCTCCTATATAATTTTTCTTCCGATTTTATGTACATTGTGCACTAAAGACCCAAAGTTTGTCCGATTGCCACACAAATTTGTACAATGAACTGTAGATAATACAAGTTAATCTCTGCTAGCCTCGTTGAAATAATAGTCCCATGTTTTAATTCCCTTTATATTAGTTAACTTCTTCTTCTTCTTTAATCCTATAAATGATTTTCCACTCAGTTGCACATTTCGAGAGCAGACAAAGTGACCAACTGACCGCCATCATTTGTGTTTATTGGTCTGGACATTGTTTTGTTGGTAGTTTGGCAGCATTGCAATGATGCTGTTCTAAGCGACTACAAGTCTGATCGAGGCAATGACGATAATAATACCAGTCATAATTGTCCCCCTAACACAGAGATAGCCGATAATTAAGTCTTCTTAGACATGGACATAAGAACAATATGTCTTCTCAGAAAAAATCAATATTTTTTCATAAACCCATGTCTCTAAATGGCTTTAGACAAAATATTTTAAACACATCCACACATCTAGAAAAATATTTAACATCACTCCACGCCTCTGTATGACCCTAGAAAAATACTTTTAATAAAACCCACGCTCCACTATGGACCTAGAAATATATTTTAAGTAAATTCAGAAAAATACTTTAAATAAATACACAGAGGCGTAGAAAAAATCGTAATAATTCCACTAACCTGTATGTACCTGAAGGTCTTCTTATATATGTGTAAAGGATCTTCTTATAGAAGATCAGATCTTCATATATAAAACTCCGAAAATCTCCATATAGAAGAGCGAAAGGTCTTCATATGCAAAACCTGAATGTTTGCTCATAAAATACAGGAAGCCCTGAATATAGAAGACCAGAAAGTATTCTTATGGAAGCCCAGATCGATTTCTTGTTTTTTTTATATGTCCAACGGACCAAAAGCCAAACGATTCCAGTTTGAAATTTCCCCTTGGAATTATTTTACCAATTGCATTTTTCTTGTTGTCAAACCTAATTTCCATTAAACACTTGATTGTTGTTGCTGATTTAGTAACGGTATCAGATTGGAAAAAATACTTTGGCTTTGTAGATTTATTTTTTGAAATCATGTTTTCCCTATTGACCCACTGCCCAAGACACACACATACACACACACAACAATTAATATGGAAAAGAAAAACACAGAAATGCCTTTATGTTATTTACGCTGTCTCTTTTGTAGTTTCAACTTCTGGACAAATTAAAACTGTTCGTCATGGCAGCATTTCTAATTTCGATTTGGAGTTGACCAGCAGGATAGAAAAACTAACTTTTCTTTCCAAAAGTGATTGAATAACAGCGACAGAAAACAAGTGACCAGAGGGCCACTCACTCGCTGAGTGACAGGGAAGCTGGTATGCAACAGAGGCAGGCATGGCATAACTTTGTGGCATTCCAAAGACAAGGAAAACCACACCAACGGACATCACCAAAAAATCAAACAAGGAATTGTTTGGCTTTCAAGTTGGGTGTTGGTTTTTTTGTGTGGCCGTTGTGGCTTAATTCAAACAAATATGGTTTAGTATTTTATTTTGGTCTTTTCGAGGAGGATGAGGAGGAACCTGGATCAAGAAATTCATGATTTGATTGAGGGGAGGAAAAGCAGAGATAAAAACAAATCATAGGGGATTTTACGTAAGTGGCTAATGTGGCAACATGCCATGGCTGTTGTTGGGGTGTTGCACAAATGTTGTTCAGATTACAATTGACTTTGTTTGTGTGCAGATAATGTGGGCACAGTGTATAGATTTTATAGATTACAAAGAGTTTAACAAAATTCCCAATATAATTTATGAATATATCTATCTTCTACATATTGGTTTGAACCTCCTGCAAATGAAAGGGATATTTAAGGTTGTACATTTTCATTTTGTATGAATTTTCATATTTCGCGCCACTGTGTCACCGCCGTGTCATACACCTCCAAAAAAGTAAAGTCTGTTTTTTCTCCAGAGATGTTTGATGCAACATATTTTTTTTTTGATTCACTGACAACAGAGTTCTTTCAATATGTCGATTATTGCAAAATCTGGTCTGCTCAACTTCAACTTGGCCACAATCGATTTTGTAACAGACAAGCGTTTCAATCACAATTTGCTGTCTATAATTCAGGCATTATATTGTGCTGGTGTTGTGGTCAATTTTGATTTTGTATAAGATATGCCTTCGTTTTACAGATGAGTTAAAATTGTACCATTATCACACTAGAGGAAGTAATGTAATGATGGCAAAGGATGAGGTTCCGGACGACACATATAGTTTTCCATGATGATCAGATGATATTTCAGGTACGAAAAATTATTTTTTTTATTGGATTTTTATTCGCTTTAGGCGCCACAATTATGAGTCGAACATCCAACAATTTTAATGGGGAAGGCGATCTGACCAACTAATGCGAATGACTATCATAATAATAATAATTCAAACGAACCGAAATGTTTTTGTGTAATATAACAATATTTAAATTTTATGGAGGTTCGGAAAAGTTGGTCAGAGGAGCTGTTGACCTCTAATCGGCCAAGAGATCGCAAATATCGGAAAATATTACATAGGCTCGGTATATAGATCCACAGGAACTTGAGCTCAGTGGTAGTTGTGTAGGGTATCACAATGTCGGCCTCGTCCGATTATAGAGCTCAGCTCACTAGTTAATAATATGTATGGGATCTGACGCAGAAATACGATTATAAAAGTTATGACATTATGTGGTTATAGATTGATTATGCTCAGAAAAAAATAATGTTCCAAATTGCATACACTCAAGTTGGATAACGGAGGTGGGAATTTCAATATACCGAAACATTTGTATGGTGTCTAATTATATATTAAGTCAATGTTTCAAAATAGAATATATAATAAATTCCGCAAAATATGGATTTTTATTCACCAGGAATCCGATAAGCCAGAATATACCCACATCGATGAGAATTTTTTTCACTTTAGGTCCTAAATAATTTCATAGTTTTCCTGATGGTGATAATGAAAAATTGGAACAGAAGCCACATGTTAAGTTCTTTCCCGGTTTATTTCCTAAAGGGATAGCATGGCAAGACTAAACCAATAAAAACTAATTAACATATCCATATACATGTTTTTACTACCTTCTCTTTAAAATTATCAGACCTCACAATTGAATAAGCTGGGTCTCAAAGGGTAAAAACTTTATAATATCGAAAATGTAGATAAGTTAGATACGTTTTTCAACCGAATTTGCTGTAATATGGTTACCGAAAAATATCAATGTCGATTCCCTTTTTGGTGTACCCCATATAACGGTAGTCCCACTATTCGGTATTTTGAGAATTTAAAATATATCTTCTCGTATATTTTTCGGTATGACCTTGACTATATATAGGTATGACAGCCTTTTATACCAAATTACAGTTTCATCGGTGAGAAAATGCTAATGAACCCTTTCAAATACTGAAATCGGTACCGTTATATTGTAGCTATTCTAAAACGTAACCCTATATGGATAATTTTTGTAATTCTCCTACCTACCCCATGAGAACTTAAAACGTCAAATTAGAGACAATTCAGTCCAAAATACCGACTACTAAGACGTACCATTATTAGGCGGCCAATATTTAAAAATTTTCTACTCCATTAGAAACCCAAATACAAAATGTGTTTTTAAAAACGTGCCCAAAATCCGCAAAATGCAGAATATTTGGAGTTTCAACTAGACCAATATTGATCATTTTTGGTAGGGTAATTTTCAATTCATGGGAATCCAAAATATTAAATTAGAGTCATTTTTATACCCTTCACCACACTGTGGTACAGGGTATTATGTCTTTGTGCATATGTTTGTAACAGGAAAAAATATTCCAGATAGACCCATGGTTCCTTTTGAGAATATGCATAGAATCAGTTTCTGAGTCGATTTATGCATGTCCGTCTGTCCGTCCGTTCGTCCATGTATTTTTGTTAACAAAGTACAGGTCGCATTTATCATCCGATTTGGATGAAATTTGGCACAGATCACTTAATTGGCCCAAGGACGAACCCTATTGAAATTGAAGAAAATCGGTCCACGTTTAGGCATAGCTCCCATATAAGGGTACCCCCAAATTTTCGGTATTTTGTGGTTCTTGAGCGCGTTTTTTAACTGAATTCGCTGAAATTTGGTACTTTGAGTTCTTATTGGGTAGCAAATCTCCCTACCAAAAATTATAAATAAAGGTCAATTTTTTCGGATAGCCCCCATATAAGGGTACCCCCACTTTTCGGTATTTTCGGGTTCTTGGGCTCGTTTTCTAACTGAATTCTCTAAAATTTTGTACATTGGGTTCTTACTGGGTACCAAATTACTCCACTAAAATTATAAATATAGGTCCAGTTTTTCTGGTAGTCCGAATTGACTGTAATTTAGTACTTCGAGTTCTTATTAGGTAGCAAATCTCTCCGCAATGAATTATAAATATAGGTCCATTTTTTCGGGTAGTCTCGTGTTTACAAATTATAATGGACAGACGAGTTATGACGATCGGTATTCTAAAAGGTGGGGTGCACACAAAGCTCTTGGGTCCACACAAAGCTATAATTCCCTTACAACATAGTTGTGTAGGGTATAAAAGTATATCATACTCCATAAAACAAATTAAGTAGTATTTTTTGGGAAACCCAGAATTGAGGTTTCCCCTTTAGATATCATAAGGAGACTGGGTCGATTATATTTGAGGTTATCTTCATAATAAAGCTCTACTTATTTCAACCACAAATGACAATTATTAGACACCATTAGCTAATTCATGCTATTATCTTGTGGTTGAAAGATTTGAACGCTTCAATTCGCCTAACCACAACACAATTGGCTGTCGTAGCGACACAAAATGTTGAAGTCAATGTTTAAAACATAAGGGGCTTAAATGTGTGACATGACACTAACATCGAACATCGAACGATAGACGACAATGTCTTATCATTGTCGTCTACCAATAAGAACACACAGTTATGTCAAAAGAGGCAGGAAGCAATGACAGGCAGGAGACAATGACTAGTACCAAGGCTAGACAACAAAATTTAATTGAAAAAAAAAAACACTACCCAATCAGAACGGATGCTGCAATGAATTTCCACAAACCTTGTGACACAATTACATTTTCATAAGTCTCTTCCTCTGAGGCTTTTTTTAATTATGTCAATATTTATTAGAGAGAATGCGGTTAGTTAAAGTGGCAATAAAAAATCAGATTGTGGTCACGAGGCGTTAATTGTTGATTAATTAAAACGAGATTATGAGGTTTTTTAATGCTGTAAGGCCATGTAATGCTAATTTCCAAAGAAACTGTAGATAAATGCTATAAATAAAAGTATTACCGATCTAAACAACATCTATAAATTATGTTTTGATGATCTCTACAACAACAACACAAAACAAAAATTAATTAAATTGAAGTCAAGTGGAAACTTGTTGTAACTAAAACCAATGACTTAATTGTTCAGCAGCAAGATAATTGTTTATCCACCCCGGGTTTCTGGAGTAGAAATCCCAAATGACCACAAAAACATGTTTGTCGGCAGCTAGGTATTTACCAAAGAGGCTGGTCGATTGATTCTTGCCCCTCCGCCCCAAATGGCCATTGTAGAATCGTGTATTTTTTGTTGCGGTATTTTGTCTTCAAATGAAAAATCAGCGTAAAATCAGTCAGTCTAGCAAATAACCAGAATAGGTGTATGCGGGGTTTTTTATGATTACCAACTATCAGTTTGACACCAGACAACCAGCAGTCATAACAATGTCCAGTTCAATAATTGGGTCAGTTTTGTTTTGAATCGAAGTAAGGCATTGTGATATGAAAAAGGAAAATTATAAACATATGTAGAGATGGACAGTGGGTAAATACCCAAAGGATAAATACCCAAAGGGTAAATATCCATAGGGTAAATACCCGGTAAATTGGGTAAATGTGGGTATTTATTTGGGTATTTACTATATTGAATCGGTAATATAACATCTTACGTCCTATTTCCGGGTTTCTGTTATCAAATCGGTTTATAATGGATATTTTTACGATACTTTAAAGACATGGGTAAATACTTGGCTAAATGCCTGAGTATTTACCCAAAAATTGGGTATAAACTCTGAAAAACTAGGGATCTTACGCGGATATTGTCCGCGGAGTGATAGCACGTATGTTTTTTATTTGCTGTGCATTTACACACTCATTTATTTATATAAAAAGTAATCCTTAAGAACTAAGTTGTACAATATAACTTAACCTATCATAGACTAATGTGTAAAAGAGAGAGAGTGCATCTGCCATAACCCATGGAGTGGACACACACAATTCTTTATCTCACATGTGGCAAGCACGCTACACATGCTTATCAGTCTGTAGTGAAGATTACTCCCCGTAATCCCACCCAAACATACCACATGTGACAATAGAAAACTCCTATCTTATTATTGTGTACAAATATTCACCCAAAATAATCTCTTATCTCAAGTGGACTGTATACGAAAATAGATCCCTGTTTAACTAAATTCTCTCTCTTCTACACAAGAGACCCACAGCTAGACATTCATTATCTTAATTATTTAAAAACCATGTTCGCTACGTGAACATCTTGCGGGCCAGAAAATGAATATAAAAATATAAAATATTTCAAAATATAAAAATTATAAAATATCAAAAATGTAATTATAAAGAAATCAAAGAACAGCTAGGTAATCTCTCCAGCCAGCTTCTAATATCGGCACCTCCACCTTTGTCTGCCGGCTTCATCTTCCATCCCGAACCATTGGCCATAGTCATCCTCAGCTTCTCGGTCATACGGTTTCCAAATGGCTTGACCACATCTTTGGCCGGCAGCATCATTCTCCAGGCTGCGCCATTTGCCAACCTCATCATAGCCGCGGCTTCATTCTTCATCTTGTTCCCGCTTCTGACCGCAGACTTCATTTTGGTGGGACAACCTTCCCCTTCTTCTTCACCATTTTTCTTGGCACCAAATTCATTCCTCTTCGGCAGAACGTCCTCTTTATTCAATCTAACGGTGGCTGCGTATTGCATGAGACTGCTGGATCCAACTTCCCGGCCGCCTTTCCACGATTTATATCGACCATCTTCCTTAGCGGAACATCCATAACTAGTTGTTTCTGCTTATTACCACTATCAAATTTTGTTGTGGGTTCAGCGCCATTTTCCGCCGGCTTCATCTTCCTACCGGCCACATCTTCCATCAACTGCTCGCTACGGTTGACCGTCTTCATTATCTTCCAGGGCGGCACATCCACAAATCTCTTCATATTAGCAATGTAACCCCTTTTTGTTGGCGGCTCCGAATCGTCGGTGCTATCTTCGTCTTATTGGCGGTATCATCGACAATCTTCTTCATAACCACCACTTCCTTCTTACGATGAACGTCCCATTTGTCCTCGGCCTTCATTTTCCCGGCCGCAGCTTCAGGATTTATATCCACAATCTTCCTGGCAGGGACATCTGCAACTAACGGTCTTTGCTTACGTACCCAATCACCTTGTGTCGTCAATTCATCGTCATTGTCCGCCTGCTTTATCTTCATCTCCGCAACATAATTATCAACTGGCGGCTCACACTTCTCAGGCTTGACATCTTCTAGCAATCTCTTCCGCTACCTTTGAAATAGCTCCTCTCTGGCTATTTCATATCGTTTATTCAGTTCTTTAATTTTTTCCAGAACATCTCTTTTCTCCGGATAGTAAATCGAAACATGAAGCCAAGCGCCTTCTAGAATTGCACTTTGCTTGCCCCAGTCGTCCACTAAACACTCCAACAAATCCATATTAATTTCTAATCTCATTTCCTTGAGACTTCTTTCAAATGTGTGGATCTTAAACCATACAAAGTTTGAAAGCCTTCTCTCCTCTTCGGCCGATGCATTTACCGCATTGTTCCTTGCCGCAGCCTGCTTTGGACTCAGCATTTCGAAGGTTTGCAATGTACTGCCTCGTACTTCCACTGCATCTCCTTCTTCTTCTCTGCTACGGGAATGCTGTCTCGCATTCACCGCCTTGTTCCTTGCCGCAGTCTCCTCATTAACTTCCAAACCACTTGACATAGGCGGTCAAACTTTGGCTCAGATGGTTTTTATATCAATACAACTACTGGTATGGGAAGTGGGGTCCCTGTGTCCAACTTTTGATATAGCACCCATTTAACCTTACCGCCCGATTCAAGGTATTTTTTGTCTATTAGATATATTTTACGATCAAATTGGCTGTAATTTGGCACAGAGAGTTCTCTTTGGGTACCAAATGTCCATTCAAAAATGTGCCCCCATACAAAAGGTACCCCTGTTTTGAGTATTTACCCAAAAATCTATAAATTTCTGCATGGATACTTTGTACCCAAAGAGAACTCTATGTGCCAATCAGGAGGTACGGTTATATGGGGGCAATATTAAAACTTGGACCCAGTGACCCACTTTTCCCCCATTTCAATATTTGCTTCGACATTAAAAACATGTAAGCGAAATTTTCGCCGCCTATGTCAAGTGGTTCGGCAGTTAATGAGTTTATACCCAACTTTTTGGTAAATACTCGGGTATTTACCCACGTCTTTAAAGTATCGTAAAACTGTCTATTATTAATCGAGTTGATAACAGAAACCTGGAAATAGGGTGCAATATGTTGTATTACCGATATAATATAGAAAATACCCAAATAAATACCCGCAAATGGGTATTTACCCACCCCTTGGGGATTTACCCGGTAAATACCATCTCTAAACATATGGCAAGGAAAGAGCGATATGACACACGCACGATAACGTACCTTGATATGTTTATGTCCCAAGGGACACTCGTGGAAGGTTCGATATCTATTTAAAAAAAACAGTTTTAACTTTGGATCGGATCAATACACTTAATTCTAGGCTCAATTTGGAACTCTGTATATATATAGGTTGTTCATATATTCCAAACTTCAATGTTCCGCAAAATTAAACAGAACATTTGTATGGGGCTATTTATACCCTACATAACTAGTTGTTAGGGTATTATAGCTTTGTGCAGCATTAAGAGTTTGTAACGCCGCGAAATATTGGTCCTTGATCCACCTTTAAGTATACGGATCGTCATATCTCGATTAGCTGAATCGATCTAGACATGTATCTCGGTCCATCTGTCTGTCCATTATAATTTTTAAATACGATACCGGTCACAGTTATGTTACGAAATTTTTCATGTCGGATGGTTTCTGGCCAAAGAAGATCCCTATTGTTTTTAGTAATGATCCGTTATTAGTTAGGGGATAAAATGGACCAAAATATTTTTTTTCGGTTTTTATACCCTTCACCACACTGTGGTACAGGGTATTATGTCTTTGTGCATATGTTTGCAACAGGCAAAAGGAAACGAGATAGACCCATGGTTCCTTTTGAGAATATGCATAGAATCACTTTTTAAGTCGATTTATGCATGTCCGTCCGTCCGTCCGTCCGTCTGTCCGTCTGTCTATGTATTTTGTGAGCAAAGTACAGGTCGCATTTATGATCCGAATTGGATGAATTTGGCACAGCTCATTTGTTTGGCCCAAGGACGAACGGACGAAAATATACTGCTCCCATATATATTTTCGTCCGATTTAATGTAAATGGTGTACCAAAGTCCCTATATATCTTTCGATTTGCACGAAATTTGATATAACGTACTGAATTGGGCCTAGAGTGATGTCTGCCAAATTTCGTGAAAATCGGTCCAGATTTAGATATAGCTCCCATATATAGTTTCGTCCGATTTCATGTAAATGGTTCACCAAAATCCCTATATATCTTTCGATTGGCACGAAGTTTGGCATAACGTACTGAATTGACCCTAGAATGATGTGTGCCAAGTTTCGAGAAAATCGGTCTAGATTTAGATATAGCTCCCATATATAATTTCGTCCGATTTCATGTAAATGGTGCACCAAAGTCCCTATATATCTTTCGATTTGCACGAAATTTGGCATAACGTAATGATTGATGATGGAATGATGTGTGCTGAGTTTCGTGAAAATCGATTCAGATATATTTATATATATATTCGTCCGATTTAATCTAAATAATGTACCAAGTTCTTATGTTGCATAGCGTTTTGAATTTAATCCAGAATGATGTGTGCCAAGTTTCGTGAAGATCGGTCAAGACTTAAATATAGGTCCCATATATATTTTCGTCCGATTTAATGTAAATGGTGCACCACATGTATCTTTCGATTTGCACAAAATTTGGCATAGCGTTCTGAATTGATGCTGTAATGATGTGTGCTGAGTTTCGTGAAAATCGATTCAGATCTAGATATATATATTTTCGTCCGATTTAATCTAAATAATGTACCAAGTTCTTATGTTGCATAGCGTTTTGAATTTAATCCAGAATAATGTGTGCCAAGTTTAGTGAAAATCGGTTGAGATCCCTTATATTATAGATTGATTTTCTAGAAGTATAGACCTAGCCTAGACGGATGACCTATATATATTTGTTTGAAGTCGATTTGCATACTTTTGTCCCATTGTAACAAACGAATGACATGTTTATGGATAGATCTAGGTCGTATCACATTTAGATAAATATCACATATTTTATTTCATTCAATTTCATGATAATAGTCCTGTTTAATATACCCATAGTGGTGAAGGGTATTATATAGTCGGCCCCGTCCGAATTTACTACTTTCCTTACTGGTTCTGATTGCTCTAGAGGACACAATTATGACCCGAACACAATGAAATTTTACATGGGGAAGGCAAACTGGTCAATGAATAATGTGTGAAAAATTACAAAATTTATATTTTGGGACGTATATATTTCCTCTTGAAGTTGATAGTATATCCAAGAGGAGCGTTTGACCTTTAAATTGATACCAATTATATTGAGGGAGTTATACGTAATTTTTTAAAGGTGGCTATGTGTAATTATATTATTTCTATTACTATAACCCCAGTAGAGGGCAGAAAAGTCGCGTCGATCGCTTTGAAATTTGACATGAATTTCCGGTTATGGTCAAGAACGAAGCTTTCAATTTTCGGTTATGTTGGGATGATATTTAGATGGTGCAATGAACCAAAAACTTTGTTTTTGTCAGATCTAGTCGCTCTAGATGCCATTATTGCATGAAGAACATCACGTATTTTACACGTTAAAGGGGATCTGGCCAAATACTTAGAACGGCTGTTTAGATGATGATCGGTCAATATTTTGAGGGTCAATTCAACAAAAACTTAAAGTGATCAGTTTTTTTATTTTATGGCTTAAAAATTCATCTCGGGAAAATAAGATTTGGAAAATATGCCAGGATTAGAAAGTGGAGCTGTTTACCTACATTCGGTTTTCCTCTTGACCTTTATATATAGGGTTATTTAAAAACTTGAACCAATATAAAAAAAATTACAAAAAAGGTATTTACCTTCCAATATCCCGCAATGTAACATTACAATCATTGTAATGGGAAAATGCGGCTAATCTCTCAAATTATATTGATCATTTTCAATACGGCCTTCAAAAACCCTTTATATCAAATTACAATACGGCATGGTATTCTAAATTTTGTCTTAACCGGACAAACATTGGGAATTTAGTGCAGAATTTACTTAAAATCGGATGAAAGATATATTGGTGTTATATCTAAATTCGAACCGATTTTCAATAGGGTTTGTCCTTTGGTAAAATAAGTGGCATGACCCAAATTTTATCCAATTCGGGTCGGCGACCTGGATTTTTATACCCTTCACCACACTGTGGTACAGGGTATTATGTCTTTGTGCATATGTTTGTAACAGGCAAAAGGAAACGAGATAGACCCATGGTTCCTTTTGAGAATATGCATAGAATCTCTTTTTAAGTCGATTTAAGCATGTCCGTCCGTCTGTCTGTCCATGTATTTTTGTGAGCAAAGTACAGGTCGCATTTATGATCCGATTTGGATGAAATTTGGGACAGCCCATTTGTTTGGCCCAAGGACGAACCCTATTGAAATAGGGAAAAATCGGTTCAGATTTAGATATAGCTCCCATATATTTTTTCGTCCGATTTAATGTAAATGGTGTACCAAAGTCCCTATATATCTTTCGATTTGCACGAAATTTGGTATAACGTACTGAATTAAGCTGAGAGTGATGTCTGCCAAATTTCGTGAAAATCGGGCCAGATTTAGATATAGCTCCCATATATAGTTTCGTCCGATTTCATGTAAATTGTGGACCAAAATCCCTATATATCTTTCGATTTGCACGAAATTTGGCATAACGTACTGAATTGAGCCTAGAATGATGTCTGGTATGTTTTGTTAAAATCGGTCCAGATTTAGGTATAGCTCCCATATATAGTTTCGTCCGATTTCATGTAAATGGTGCGTGAATCGTGAAAATCGATTCAGATTTAGTTATATATATTTTCGTCCGATTTAATCTAAATAATGTACCAAGTTCTTATGTTGCATAGCGTTTTGAATTTAATCCAGAATAATGTGTGCCAAGTTTAGTGAAAATCGGTTGAGATTTAGATGTAGCTCCCTTATATTATAGATTGATTTTATGTAATTGACGCACCAAGGAACCAATACATGGCTGATAGGAACAAAACGTACTGAAATCAGTATAACCTAACCTGTGACAAGTTTCGTTGAAATCGGTTCATATTTGCATATAGCATCCATATATAACTAAATTGTGCATCAAACTCCTCATATTTGTTAGATTGACATCAAATTTTGCACAACGTACAAAATTGAGTATAGAATAACGTAGTTGGGTTTTCTAGAAGTACAGACCTAGCCCAACGGATGACCTTTTGATATTTGTTTGAAGTCGACTTACATACTTTTGTTCCATTGTAACAAACGAATGACATGTTTATGGATAGATCTAGGTCGTTGCACATTTAGATAAATATCACATATTTTATTTCATACATTTTCATGATAATAGTCCTGTTTAATATACCCATAGTGGTGAAGGGTATCATACAGTCGGCCCCGTCCGACTTTACTACTTTCCTTACTGGTTTTTAATTGTATATGAACGGACGGGCATGCAAAGATCGAGTAAAAAAGTAATTCTGTACATATTCTTATAAGGAAGCATGGGCCCACCTCGTTTCCTTTTGCCTGTTACAAACATACGCCCAGAAACATAATACCCTGTACCGCAGTGTGGTGGTAAGGGGATTGTCCGGGCCAATATTTAACATTTATGGTAGGGATATTTTACAAAAAACAAAAAAAAAAATATTTTGAATTGAATTTTGAAGAATATTCGTAAGACCCCCAAAATAGAGGGAAGTGGATGTTACCGGCAACCCCCAATATTCGGTATTTTGAAGACGGGTTTCGACCGTGTTGGCCGTTATTTGGTATTTTGAGTTCTAATTTGGGGTCAAATCTCATTACCAAAAATTATCAGTATTGACCTTCGTTCTGATATAGCCCCATATAAAGGCAGTCCTACTATTCGGTATTTGATAATTTAAAACATATTTTTCGGTGTGTTCAATTTCCTATCGTATGATGAGTTTTTTCTTAGGAGCCCCCATTAAAAGGTCGGCCCGACCGTACATCGATTTGACTAGTTTTTATAAATTGGTTTGGTTGGGATTTTTCGACTTTCTCCCATGGACATTAGTATACACTGACTCAATTTTATTTAAACTATTTTCTTCGACGTGGGGACAGTAATATAACATAGAAAGAAATATATATTTCCAACCATACTCGAATTCAATGTCGGTAGCCTTTTCGATTCGATCAAACTTAACCCAATACCAATTTAACAAAATTGTTCCCATAAAATGCCTGTGGGCATATTCGGTATCAAGTCCAAGTTAATTGTGTATCTAAAAAAATATGCGTAAATATGAGCATTTACACATCCTCTCCATCTATCGAACATAATAAATTTGAAACTGTCTGAAATTAAATTCATTCGATATGTCACTAGTATGCAACATATACAGACTTCTATGTAATGCCTGTTTCAAGACCACACCGTTATTCATTGAACGTTCTAAAAAAAAACAAAATACAACTTCAGGTGAGTCCATTATTTAAGAAAATTTATAGAATAAAAGTAGTGACAAAGATCCCCCTCCTCTTATCGTATGCAAATTTCAACCTACAAAACAACAAAAATTCATGCGAAGAGATTCGTCGTATATGAGCTGCTAAAGTAAAGACCATGTCAATGTCTAGCGGAAAACATGACGGTTAACTCGTCTCGGGCACCACATAAATTGAGTTGGAAAATAAAAAAAGCAACCACAAGAAGAAGAACGAACGAAAATTGCGACACTCTTCAAAAACTCTTTAAAAACAACAACATGTTGCAACAAGTGCGTATCACACACATTCCACAATTTTCATTTTCAGGAAACTGAGGTGCTTAAGCGTTCGCTGTTTTTGTCGTTATTCCCACAGCACAGCAGGGGGATTCGTTTGATTTTATGCAAAAAAAAAAGAGAAGAAACCCAAAATTTATGAGGTTGCGTTACAAGAAAGATTAAAATACTTTGATAACATATTTCTAATAAATTGTTATGTGATGGACATATGTATGTATGTGTGTTATACAGAGGTGCGTAAGTTGCAATGATATGACTTTGTATTTGAGTCTATCACGTTTTCATACCACACAGGGAAATTAGGAAAATTATAACAATTAATTTAGTAGTAAAAATGCCTCAAAACTTATTTTAAAATTCAAAAATAAAGCGAGAAGGGTATTGAGCGCGATTGCGCCTAAAGTGGTCCATCCGTTTAGTCCAATTTTGACATACCCTTTCCAAAATCTCGGCCGGTATCTCACGAATGATAAATGCTTGAACGTTGTAGTTTGTTCGGCTTCAATTTTTGCGCCAGGCTTCTAACCTAAGTCCTTCAGTAAATCATCAACATCATGTGACTTACCATGAGATAGAGGCATCCCTGGTTATTTCTTCCATTAACATACCTTCGATTATGCATGAATAACTGGCCGTTAAAAAGGTTTATTCTCGTTAGATTCCATATAATTTGGCAGTACCTCAAAGAAGGTCCGTGTCAATTTTGAAAGTACAAACGTCGCAAATTTCTGCTTATCCGAAATTTCTATTTATCATAGGAAGACTTTCAAAATATCCACAACCAAACGTAAATGCACGGGTAGTATCAACGTCTTGTAGAGTGTGAGTTTGGTCTGGCGAGATATGAAATGCTTACTCAGACCATAGTATCATCTGTTGGCCAACACTATTCTTCTCCGCATTTCAATGCTGATGTTAATAGTTTTATTCGTGGCGATACTGAGGTATATAAAATCATTCACAACCTCGAAGCTATAGTTTTCAAGTTCCACAGTTAGTCCGAGTGTACTGGACGTCTTGCGCGTTGATACCATCAGCTTGGTCTTCTCGCCACTTACTGCCAATCCCACTTTGGCAGGCTCCTTCTCAATTCGTTCAAATCAAAAATCTCGTTCTGATATCTGACCTCGTTCCCTTATTTCCATATTCTTCAATCGTACTAGTTCGTTTTTCAGATGCTGTTACAGTTTTTTTTTATGAAAATAAAGAAGACAAATAATAAAAACCAGTGAGCGGAGCAGTATAGTCGGACGGGGCCGACCATATAATACCCTACACAACTTCCACGAAAATTTAACTTTGCGTTATTTGCACCCTCTTGACACCCAACTAAAGGTCAACAAATATTAGCAATATTAATAGACGAGGGCTGTACTTGTCCAGATTCCCTTTACCGTGGGTTATGTTGTGATGTTGGGATTTCAATTGTGGCCTATAGATTGAGTCTGAAGCGACCAGAAAATCAGACAAAAATAATGTTTTTGGTCCATTTCATCCCCTAAATATTAACCGATCTTTTTCAAAAACAATAGGGGTCTTCATAGGCCAGAAAACAAAAACAACGGTTTTTGTTTTGATACATCCCCATCTGTCAAATTGATCCTTATAATATTTCGCATGGTTGGCAAACATTGCACATAGAATTCAAGTAGAAATTACGCACTTTGACAGTTAATCGAGACATAAGCTGCTCTAAATGGACTACCTATTTATTGTGGAAGGTAATAGTTTTTTTTTTCTTCGCCAAAAAAATTTAGCTAAAATGTTATATTCAGAAAAATTGGTTCTAGATCAATTTTCCTAAGTGTCTGTAATTTTGTTTTTCATTTCTCAGAAGAAAACCTCCATGTAGACAATTTACATTGCTCCTATATAAGGGTCTCAGTCATAGCATACTTATGGAAGGTAGTCTCATTTGAGAAATAGATAATGGCAACCCTTTCTAATATGGAATTTATATATGTCCCAATTTACATTAGGCGAGTTTAATTGCGGCAAGTCATTGTTTGAAGGAGAGAGGGGCAAGGGGAATAGAAATTGAAAAAAATTGCTCGTACCGGCAATTTTCTTTCAATTCGTTTTGTGTTTTTTTTGTAGTGTCAGTAATTTGAAATACCAATCCAGAACATTGTCACAAAATGTAAAAAAAATATTTTTGAAATCGACTTGCCTTGTATAGACGAATGAAGCAAGTTCATTCTCTAAAGCTGAACATTGATTTCATGATTTAACCATGGTTGTTACAACTTATATTTATAAGTTTTAGTGGCAGGGAACTTCATAATATTAATAAATATAAATGATTTAGTAATTTTGGACACTGAACACATTATATGCGTACATTTCGAAGGAAGGTATTTTCATTTAAATTTTGAAATATTAATGTTGTCAAAAGCAAATTTATGAAAAAATTGGAAACATATGACTGCATGAGAATATCTTGTATAGTTATGTCATGGTCTCAACAAATATTATGTACATATTTGGAATACGTATTTTTTGATGGAAGTTATAGAAATTACTGATCGAAAACTAAAAGTTTTTTTACAAATTTAGTTTTTAGTCCGTATACCCTCTTTAGGTCGTATATATGTGAACAACATTTCTATTCGCAAAATTTACTAAAACGAATGGGAATAATACGAAAAATTCTGTCCAATAACGTATTAAAGAAAATGTCATCTGAAATAATATTTTGAAAAAATCGACACAGAGCACCTTTGCTTCCATGTGTTGAATAAGATAAGATTATAAATACTCCTCTTAATAATATAATTCCCTACGCCTAATAATCTCAACAGACTTTAGGTGTTTATCTTAATGAGCCATTCACGTTTTATTATATTCCTTATATTTTCAGTGCAATGATTGGGAGTATGAGACCTACCATACCCTAGGTATGCTATACTCCTTGCTATAAAATATCTAGTTAACAACTTTGGATGGCTGAATGCTGTTAAGAAACGTGTTGCCACTATCACATGCCTCATCATCTCAAATGCGTGAGAGTCATAATAGTTGACTGCGATGCAACATAGAATGAATTCTATTTTAGCAGCTCTTTGTATTCCACCCATAATATGTATGCCATTCTTCTTTTTTTTACCAAGTTAAGTTTAGTTACCCAAAAGCCTATAAATTTCTTATATATTTTTATAACAATAAACTAGGTAAGTGATGTCTGTAGACTGTGGTGTCTGGTCTGGTGTAATGACTGGACATGCAGAGGTACTTTAAAAAGATTACACACGATTATAACAAACACACACACACTTAGACCAAAATAGAAACACTGATTAAGGATCAAAAATAATGAAAAGGAAACCTGTTGGAACACGGGGCCGACAGATATATGATACCCTTCACCACTATGGGTATATTAAGCAGGACTATAACATAAAATTGGATGAAAAAAATGTGATATTTATCTAAATGTGAATCTACCTAGATCTATCCATAAAGTATGTCAATCGACTTCAAACAAATATAAATAGGTCATCCGTTGGGCTATGTCTGCACTTCAGCAATAAACGCAACTACGTAATTCTATGCTCAATTTTTTAAGTTGTGCAAAATTTGATGTCAATCTGACTAACATGAGGGGTTTGATGCCCAATTTACTAGAAATCGGGCGAAAATATATATGGAAGCTCTATCCAAATATTGAGCGATTTCAAACAAACTTGTCACAGGTTAGGTTATACAACTTTCAGAACGTTTTATTCCAATTGGTTCCTTAGTACGTCAATTACTTAAAATCAATCTATAATAAAAGGGAGCTATATCTAAATCTGGACCGATTTTCACGAAACTTGGCAGACGTCATTCTAGGCTCAATTAAGTACGTTATGCCAAATTTCGTGCAAATCGAAGGATATATAGGGACTTTGGTGCACCATTTACATGAAATCGAGAGAGAGAGGAGAGTTAAACGGACGAAACTATATATGGGAGCTATATCTAAATCAGGACCTATTTTCACGAAACTTGGCAGACATCATTCTAGACTCAATTCAGTACGTTATGCCAAAATTCGTGCAAATCGGAAGATATTTAGCGACTTTGGTGGACCATTTTCTCCAAACTTGGCAGACATCCCTCTAGGCTTAATTCAGGAACTTCATGAAAAATTTCAAAGCCATCAGCGCGATATTTCTCCCTCTAATGTGGTAATGGGTTACTAAATAATATCTGAATACGTAAGCACCTTTAAATATTTGACTGTAACTCCCATATCTGAGTAGATACATCACTATATTTGGTATCAATTTAAAGGCCAACCACTCCTCTTGGATATGCTATCAACTCCTGGGGTCTACATCCTCCAGGAGTAAATATATATGCCATAGAATACAAATGTTGTCATTTTTCACACAAAAGTCAGGGTCCATTTGACCCGCTAAATATTGACCGATCTTTATCAAAACATGAATGCTTATTCTCTGGCCCGATCCCCTTCTCCATGCAAAAATTCGCGGTGTTTGGGCCATAATTGCGTCCTCTGGAGCGACCAGAAAAAATGACAAAAATTTAGTATTTGGTCCATTTCATCCCCTAAATATTAACCGATCTTTTCCAAAAACAATTGGGGTCTTAATTGACCAGAACCCATCCTACATGCAAAATTTCGTGAAGATTGGTCCATAACTGTGGCCTGTATCGTGTTTACAAATTATAATGGACAGAGGGACGGACGGACGGACACACATGTCTAGATCGACTCAGCTAGTCGAGATATGACGATCGGTATACTTAAAGGGGCATTTGGGGCTGCACAAAGCTATAATACCCTGACAACATAGTTGTGTAGGGTATAAAAATAAATAAATAATAAAAGAGTACTCGACAAGAGTGGAATCTGCTCGATTTTGAGCGAACTTCACTCCCACTCGAATACGAGCGAAGCACTTGCGCTCTTATTTCAGTTTTACTTTTTCTACTCACAGGAGTACTCCCGCTCGAATTCGAGCAAGTTTCACTCTTTACTCGAATTCGAGCGAGCATTTCGGAGCTCTGCTTCTAATTGATCTTTCCATCGGATTCGTGGCCTTTCCCTTTTGCGTGAACCATCACTTGGCTCGCTTTTATATGGCTTTTGAGCTGGGGCATCTTCATTCATTCTAACAAACTTGACCTAGCCAACGTAATCGCTGCAGCTCGATACGTCTGACTATGTCGATGTCCGAGAACAGGTGGTATAGCTCATGGTTCATTCGACGACCTTGCTTTTGAGTTGCTTACCCAGACCATAGTAGCATCTGTTGGCCAACACTATTCTCCTCCACATTTCAAAGATGATGTTATTAGCTTTGTTTGTGGCGATACCGAGGTATATAAAATAGTTCACTACTTCGGGTCTACTGGACGTCTTCCGCGTTGATACCATCAGCTTGGTCTTTTCGCCATTTACTGTCAGTCCCACTTTAGCAGACTCCTTCTCAATTCGTTCAAAGATGGCTGTTACCGCTCGCAATGTTCGACCCATTATGTCGATGTCATCGCCGTAGGCGAGTAACTGGTGTTCTTTGGTGTACAGAGTGTCATTTGTGTTCACCTTTGCCTTTCGTATGACCTTTTCCAACAGAATGTTAATAAGGACGGAATCCTCGTTCGGTATTAAAGGGATCTGCGAGTTCCTTTCCGACTTTAACTGCTGATCTTGTGCCAGTTAATTTTATACTTCATAGTCGAATTAATTTAGCAGGAATGCCAAACGCAAACATAGCTTTAAAGACCTCTGAACGGATATGGCTGTAGAATGTGACTTTATAGTCGACGAATTGGTAGAATGTGTCGATGTCTTTTTCGTGGGTCTTTTCCAAGATTTGGCGCAGAATGAAAATCTGGTCAATGGTGAATTTGCCAGGTCTGAAGCCGCATTGTATGGTCAAATAATGTCATTGACCATTGGCTTCAGTCGTTCACACAGTACGCAAAATCGCACTTTATATGGCATGGGAAGGAGACTTATACCTCTACAGTTGACACATATCGTCTTATCTCCTTTTTTTGTGCCCGAGAAACAGGATGCTGAGGTTCCAGTCATTGGGCATGCATTCCTCTAGCCAAATTGCACTAATCAGCTGGTGCAGATTTAGATATAGCTCCCATATATATTTTCGTCCGATTTAATGTAAAAGGTGCACCAAAGTCCCTATATATCTTTCGATTTGCACGAAATTTGGCACAGTGTAATGAATTAGGTACAGAATAATGTGTGTTAAGTTTCCTTAAAATCGGTCCAGATTTAGATATAGCTCCCATATATATTTTCGCCTCATTTAATGTAAATGGTGCACCAAAGTCCCTATATATCTTTCGATTTGTATAGTATAGGTTGCAGAATGACATGTTTATGGATCCATTTTCGTGTTAATGGTTCTTCAACGTCTGTTAGGATTCATCTTTTGAATATACCCAAAGTGGTGAAGGATATCATATAGTCGGCCCCGTCCGACTTTACTACTTTCCTTACTGGTTTAGTTTCCGGAAAGCACTACTCTCGTCGATTACTGCATAGCAGAGCTCGGATCTATGGCGTCTGCTGGCAACCTTCTCGGTTCCTTTCTTTCTAAATAGATCGCCTCTTTATGGGTCCTCTTTTTTAGTTTCCCGAACGCACTACTCTCGTCAATCAATGCATAGCAGAGTTCGTCTCTATGGCGTCTCCTGGCAACCTTCTCTTCTTCTGTATGGCATCTCTTTTCTTACGTAAAGTCCGGTTAGTTATTTTAGAATTACCGGTCTTTACGGAATATCCGATTCTGTCGATGGATTCTCGAGACAGTCCCATTTAACTTTGGGTTGGCTCAAATGTATATTTTTCTTCTTCGTGGATTTCTGCTCTTCTAAGGACCGAGGATTTCGCCGTTTATACTTTTGAGTTTATTGCACGCGCTTGTTCCTCCTGTTCATCATGTCCACTTTTGTGTCCCAGACAACTGACTCGTCTTAGTTGTGATCTTGGCGATATCCTTACTCACTTTCTCTACTATCTTATCAGCCTCTTCGCACCTACGGCATTCTAATACGGTTGTGATAGGCCTACCTTCGTGTTCAGACACCGTCCCCGCCTGTCTCGGAAGGTTGGGACGAGATTGGCATTCCATTGTGGTCCCTAAACTCAGATCCACTTTTGTCCGTATGTTGGGTGTTTGTAGTAATACCCTTGGATACATATGTATACCAAGGATTTTTATGTAAAACTTATGTTTTTATATTCTTGAAAATTTTCTAAGAGCAGACTGATCTCATAGATTCCTTCCAAAATACAGTCTTAAAAGAATAACGTAAATCACTTCTTTTCATACAAATCCAATTTCAATTCACTGTAATTCACTCGGAATAACAGCATACAAATTAAGGAGTGTCATGTACATCGCCAATATTGACCAACCGGACCAAGAACAACAACAACACTATCGACATAACCACCACCACCAATTTTCTTCTATGGCTGAATTATATATTTCTGTGTTTATTTTTTGCAGACAGGATACCCATTGAGACAAAGTGTGATTGAATTGCTTGTCAGGCACAAATTTATTGTGGCATTGTTGGTGTTGATCACCAACATCGAGACATTACCAAAAAAAATCGATTCGATATATAGATTGATGTTGAAAATTTGTGGTCAGTCAGTGAGGTAAGCAAGTAAAATATAATACCATAGGATAAAATTACTAAAAGTCCAAACAATATGATAATAGTCCAGAACGTAGTCAGCCGAAGTAGGGAGGGAGGTATATCAAAAATAAACATTGAAAATACACATAAGACTGATTAGCATGAGATTTTGGTGGACTGGACTGACAATGGTAGATGCATTGAAGAATAACAGAACACCCCACAGTGTTTAGAATAGAAGCAATATAGGAAGAATCACAGATCCAATTTTTTTTCTATAGAAAAAAATTGACGGCAGGTCAATTTTTTCTATTCTCAGGACCACAGGTCCAAGTTTTTAGAAAAAAATTCTCAGGACCGCAGGTCCAAGTTTTTTCTATAGAAAAAAATTCTCAGGACAACAGGTAAAAAAATTCTAAGGTCAAAGTTTTTTCTATAGAAAAAAATTCTCAAGACCCCTGGTCCAAGTTTTTTCTATAGAAAAAAATTCTCAAGACCCCAGGTCCAAGTTTTTTCTATAGAAAAAAATTCTCAGGACCGCAGGTCCAAGTTTTTTCTATAGAAAAAAATTCTCAGGACCGCAGGTCCAAGTTTTTTCTATAGAAAAAAATTCTCAGGACCGCAGGTCCAAGTTTTTTCTATAGAAAAAAATTCTCAGGACCACAGGTCCAAGTTTTTTCTATAGAAAAAATTTCACTGGTCTCCAGGTCCCAATTTCTTTCTATAGAAAAAAAATCACATGTCCAAGTTTTTTCTATAGAAAAAAATTCTCAGGACCACAGGTCCAAGTTTTTAGAAAAAAATTCTCAGGACCGCAGGTCCAAGTTTTTTCTATAGAAAAAAATTCTCAGGACCGCAGGTCCAAGTTTTTTCTATAGAAAAAAATTCTCAGGACCGCAGGTCCAAGTTTTTTCTATAGAAAAAAATTCTCAGGACCACAGGTCCAAGTTTTTTCTATAGAAAAAAATTCTCAGGACCACAGGTCCAAGTTTTTTCTATAGAAAAAAATTCTCAGGACCACAGGTCCAAGTTTTTTCTATAGAAAAAAATTCTCAGGACCACAGGTCCAAGTTTTTTCTATAGAAAAAAATTCTCAGGACCACAGGTCCAAGTTTTTTCTATAGAAAAAAATTCTCAGGACCACAGGTCCAAGTTTTTTCTATAGAAAAAAATTCTCAGGACCACAGGTCCAAGTTTTTTCTATAGAAAAAAATTCTCAGGACCACAGGTCCAAGTTTTTTCTATAGAAAAAAATTCTCAGGACCACAGGTCCAAGTTTTTTCTATAGAAAAAAATTCTCAGGACCACAGGTCCAAGTTTTTTCTATAGAAAAAAATTCGTCAGGACCACAGGTCCAAGTTTTTTCTATAGAAAAAAATTCGTCAGGACCACAGGTCCAAGTTTTTTCTATAGAAAAAAATTCTCAGGACCACAGGTCCAAGTTTTTTCTATAGAAAAAAATTCTCAGGACCACAGGTCCAAGTTTTTTCTATAGAAAAAAATTCGTCAGGACCACAGGTCCAAGTTTTTTCTATAGAAAAAAATTCGTCAGGACCACAGGTCCAAGTTTTTTCTATAGAAAAAAATTCGTCAGGACCACAGGTCCAAGTTTTTTCTATAGAAAAAAATTCGTCAGGACCACAGGTCCAAGTTTTTTCTATAGAAAAAAATTCGTCAGGACCACAGGTCCAAGTTTTTTCTATAGAAAAAAATTCGTCAGGACCACAGGTCCAAGTTTTTTCTATAGAAAAAAATTCGTCAGGACCACAGGTCCAAGTTTTTTCTATAGAAAAAAATTCGTCAGGACCACAGGTCCAAGTTTTTTCTATAGAAAAAAATTCTCAGGACCACAGGTCCAAGTTTTTTCTATAGAAAAAAATTCTCAGGACCACAGGTCCAAGTTTTTTCTGTAGAAAAAAATTCTCAGGACCACAGGTCCAAGTTTTTTCTGTAGAAATAAGAAGAATGGAACCATTTGCCATGTTACAGCACTGTGCTGTTTACTTAATTTCAGCAATCAATGAACAAGACTCGCCACACCAAAACAAGAACCATTGGCAGGTTTGCGACTTCAAACCAAATCCTCAATGATTTGTTTTTATCGCCTACCCCTTTTCCCTCACTATAGAAATAAATTTCATGGCTAGATTTCCAATGTCCGCAATAGACCAAAATAAAACACACTAAACCATATTTGCTTGGAAATTACGAAACAACGACGACCACAACCATATCAGGAAGCAAACAATTCCTATTGTGATCTTTTGGTGTCGGGTGATTTGACTTGTATTTGGAATGTAATTTTGTGATTATTCAATGACTATGAGCAAACACAATCTCACTTCTCTGGAGTAAGTGACCGGACCACTTGTTTCACTGTTGTTATTCAATCGTTTAGATTTTATTCAACCACTAACTTCAATGAAATTAGAAATGCAACCGTGACGAATAGTTTTAATTTAGTCAGTACTAGTAATAAAAAATATCAGCGAACAAAGTAAAGGAATTTTAGCTTTTGATTCACATATTAATTGTTGTTGTTTCTTGGGCAGTGGGTCAATAGGAAAAACATGACCGCCAACTATACTAGTTCATATGAAATACTATTACTGAATAAATTAACCCAGAAGAATAATACATAGAGAGTGGGAGTGTTCGGTAATGGGATATTACGAACATTACTCGAAAAAAAACCAACCGGTAATCGAAGGACAAATATTTTTGTAAAACATATCCTCATTCTATCTCGAGATCTAGTGCTTTGTTTTCTTCCTTATTTTTTTGAGTCGTAAAGTACATGCCACAAGACCAGATTTTTGATCTCTAAATATTCTACGAATATGTCGCTCATAAGATTTTAGATTGGTGAGTTTTTTATTCCAGCTAAGACTGACATCTATCGTTGCCTAGAATCAACTCATCTTTGAACTTTGTACTTATGTAAAACATATCCTCATTCTAACCTTTTACTTCGGTTTCATCCTTATTTTCTTGAATCGTAAAATAAATGTCACAAAACGACATTATTTATCTCAAAATACTATACAAAAATGTGGTTCATAAGATTTTAGATAGCTAAGGCTGCCATCCTTCAAGAAGCAAAGCCTTCTTGATTTTTTTAGTTTTTGATTTGCTTATTTAGAGTTGCAATTTTCCTCTGGGTGGCGCTGTATCATACTGAGATAACATTCAACCAAATCTATGAGAAATATTTTTGTAAAACATACCCTCAGACTATCGCGAGTCCTTGAGCGTCGTTTTCGTCCTCACAAGACGAGATTTTTGATCTTAAAATATTCTACAAAAATGTCGCTTTAGATATGGTGTTTTTTAATTCCAGCTAAGGCTGCATCAATCTTTGCCTAGAATTAACATTTAGTGTTGCCATTTACCTTTGGATGGCGCTATGTCAGCCTATTTTGTTATTTTTGGGAATTATACAATTGTGTACAAGGGTTTTTATTTTTTACGAACACCTCTTTCGAAAGATTTGTTTCTCCTCCGTGGGTTAGAAATCTTCTGTGAACCTCCGGTTAATACGCATTTAAGTTCAGCATAAACTTATCGCCAATTTATAAAATATAAGGCTTATTCTAAGCTTTTTAAACTTTTGAGCCGTCCGAAGACGAACTTTTGTAATGATGCATCCTTGCCTACTTAGGTTGAAATTCTCCTCTGGGTGGCGCTACATCATCCTATATTGTGAACAACAATTTCATTTGTTTTGTTGTTTTTACAATAAAACTTTTTAACAACTTTCGACATTGTTTATTTTACAACAATTTCATTTGTTTTGTTGTTTTTACAATAAAAAAAAGAAATTTAAACAATATCGAATGTTTTTAAAAGTTACAGAATAGGCCTACAGTTTGTAGTCTAATACATTCAAGTTGATTAATTCTGTAATATTTTAATAAAAATTAGCTCATTACTACTACTATAAGGTTTGGTATTTCGAATGGGATATATACCAACACATCGAAAGATTCGATTCGGAGTTCCCATAAATTATATTTATTCTTAAATAAAATTCCGTGTCGATTTAGATGGAGCTTTGTCATTTTTATACTCTACACATCTATGTCGTAAAGTTTTTATAGTATTGTGTTACCCCAAGAGTTTGTAACGCCGCGAAATATTGGTCCTAGACCCACCTTTTAGTATACCGATCATCTTATCTCGACCAGATGAGTTGATCTGCCCGTTCGTCCGTCTATAAAAAGAGGCTTAAGGGATCAAAAGAGAAAACAATTATGATTCGAACATCTTTTATGACAATCGGTCAATAGTTAGCGCGTCAAATATCTGACTGTTTCTCTGAACGCTCTAGAGACCACAAATATGATACGATCCCTACGAAGAAAGGGATCTGACCAAGGAAGAAGTATGGCTCTGTTCGTGATAATATTTCAAAATTTAGCGGGTCAAATGGACTCCGTGTGCGAAAAATAGCAAAATTTCCATTGTTTGACATATATATTTAGTCCTGAATGACATCGACCGGAGAAGCTGACAGCATACTCAAGAGGAGTGGGTGACCTCTAAATTGGTACTAATTATATTGTTATATGTATACGGTCGTGGGAGGTCCAAGTATTCGGCGTAAAACGACAAAATTTTCATCTTATGGCGTAAATTTTCACTCTTGGAAAATACTCTGAAAATTTGCAGGGTAAGGAAGAGGATCTGTTGACTTCATATCGGTCAAGAGGTTGCAAATATCGCGAAATATTCCGCTGGCTCGAAAAAAAATTGAGATCCGTGATAGTTGTGTGGGGCATCATATGGTCGGCTCAGTCCGACTATACTGCTCCGCCCACTGGTTAATCGTAGGATATTGGGGTATATCGGTCCACGTTTTGATATAGCTCCCATTTTCGGTATTTTTAAGGTTTTAGGCACATTTTCCAACCGTAAGGGATGAAATTCGATTTTTATAGGCTGAAATACGTCTGTGCGGAAAATTATCAATAAAGGTCTCTATTTTCACATAGCCCCCATATAAATGTCCCGTCCGATTTTCAGAATTTCGAAGACTGTACTGACATTTTCCAACTAATAGGGTCGTAATTTGGCATATCTGGTTTTAAGGCTTGCTAGGTCCATGTTGACGTCCACGTTCAGACATGAACTCATACATATGGATCACGCCCAATTTTCGGTTTTTAAGCGGTTTAGTCGCATTTCAATGGGCTATAATTTGGCATGTACCCTGGGATTTTGGGAGAATATTATGAATATAGGTCCATGTTTTGATATAGTCCCCTATAAAAAGTTCCAACAATATTTTTGTTATTTTGAGAATATTTGCCGCATTCTCAAAAAAGTCAGTAAGTTGAAAATATTTAATGTAGTTCAATGGATATAAATAAATGCAGAGGTCCCGCCTAATTATTCCTAGCCAATCATATTGTTTGTAATTTCGTATATAATTTTTTGGTAGTATAAATATCCTACCAATGTCATCGTCTCCATATAAAGATTCTGAATTATTAAAGAAATTTTGAACAAATAAATTTACATGTCACTGCCCTTACAATGCAAAATTCAAATAACACAAATAAATTTACTTAAATTTTTGAACATATTTTGAATATTTTACAAAAACCATTCATAGGTTCCACATAGTCTTATTGCTTTACCATGTCTCCTTGTCCGTTTTTTTGTTCAAGTAAATAAATTAAATAATAAAATAATAGTTAAAGTTTGTCTTATCCCGGGCCAAACATTAACATTATTTTAATAATAGCACTTAACCTAACAGACATGTATGAAGAGAAGAGGATATAAAACACTAAGTACCCCCGATACCGAACCCATACTTACAGCCATTTCCAATCAATTTAAATTTAAATAATTTTCCATTAAATCGAAATGAATGAATGGAAAAAATATTATACTCAAAGATAGAGAGGGAGCACGAGAGAGATATATAGAGACAGAGACGGGGAAGGATTTCCAACAAGTTTGCTAAAAAACGTGACTATCATTACATAAATATCAGCATAATATTATTGCATCTCCACCAGAGTTAGTTAGAAAGAAAGGAGGACTTCAAATTGCTATTTAGTGAACAAAAAACTTTTCTCCTGCTTAGATTTCCCATTTCAAATAAAAAATCTTATATTTACTCTTTGCAAAAAAAAAAAAGCAAAAGAAAAACTTGACTTGAAAGACTCCTAAGTGATTTTTCTGCTGTGGTTGCTGCTGCAGATCTTGGAGTGGCTAAATACAGATTTGTTTTCTGTTTTCTGGCGGAATGTCAAAAAAGTGAATAAGCAAAAATTTGCATAATATTTAACAACACGCAAATGGTATTAACGCCGACTAGTCAAGGCAGAGTGTTTACGCTTATCTGACAGATATTACTTGCAGTTAATGATGATGCTGCTGCGGCTGATGTTAGTCTGTTGGATAGTTGGTCCGTTGGCCATTGAAGGATTGTTCATTGCTTAAATTGGCCAGCTAATAACTGTTAAACATCTGGCCAGCCGGTCGTATGTGTCAGAGTTACATCCATCGACTGAGGAAATAAACCTTTGACAGCAAAAGAGTTCAATTATTTCGATTTGACAGTACGAATAATTAATGGAGGTACATGACATGTGTGAAGAACTTGGAATAGAATAAGAACCAGTAAGGAAAGTAGTAAAGTCGGACTAGGCTAACTATATGATACCCTTCACCACTATGTACATATATATTATTCTATATATATGTATACGAACAGACGTCAACTTTTCGAAGGACGTGAAATTGTACGAACTTAAATATGTGATATTCATCTATAAGTGAACCGACTAAGATCAATTTATACACATGCCTTTCTGCAACCTATGCTAAATTTCATTTAATTCGGACAGATTTAAAGTTGTTTGCGTACAATCGTACAAATTGATGTAGATCGACTCAAACTCAAATTGACATCATTATAGAATCGAATGCTCGCTGCGAGAATTCGAATATTTTTCAATTTATCGCGAAAGTTACAATGAATGAACAAGCATTTGCAATCTTTCGTGAATGTTCGCATTGTACGAAAAATTCACGAACGATAAAATTTCGCTGCCAGCGTCGCCGATTCGTTCGTTCGCGATCATTTGTTGATGAAGAACATCCTTTTGAAAAACTCAAAAAAAAATGATCGCGAATGCTCGTGAGCACTGTTAAAAACAACCACAAACAACAACAAATGAATTTGTGAGTAGCAGAAAGTGTGTGGAATAACAAAACACATGTCCAACAACAATTGAGTTTACGAACGTTTGTTGTTATTGTTGTTGCTGTTTTGAACATTCGCGAAAATTCGGGAATGTTTGTTTTCTTTCGTGAGAGAATGTCAGAAAGAATTTCAACCACCAAACGAAACGAACGATCGTTGTTGTGTGCTCTCACTCGTTTGTTATGTGTGTGCGAACATTTTTTGGGTAATTCTCGTTTGGTAAAGAATTTACCAATAAAATGAACACAAAACGAAAAGAATGTATTTTAATTCATTCGCGAGCGATTTTTTGCGCACACTGAAATATAGGGGCATTGATACACTATTTACATTAAATCGGACAAAAGTATATATGGGAGCTATATCTAAATCAGAACCAATTTTCACGAAACTTTGCAAACACCATTCCAGAGCTAATTCAGTATGCTATGCAAAATTTCGTACAAATCGAAGGAAATCTAGGGGCTTTGGTGCTCAATTAATATAAAATCGGACGAAAATATATATGGTATACAAATAGTTGTTGCAGGAATGTAAATATTTTGTTTATATTGAAAACGGAAACATAATTTATTTTGTACAGAATTTCTATGAACATTATTTTCAGCAGAGAATCCAAAAGTGTGGCTAAAATTTTCAAAAAACAAAAAGTGAGAGGCCTCGTAAAATAAAAGTTTAAACAAAAACCAGTAAGGAATGTTCAAAAGTCGGACGGGGCCGACTATATGATACCCTTCACCATTTTCAACAGATGATTCCAAACAGACGTCGCATTTTTAATGGACCAGTAAAATCAAATTGGATCCATAAATATGTCATTCTGCAACCGATACTAAATTTTTCATTTGGTCAGATATAGAAGCTATATCTAAATCTGAACCGATTTCAGGAAATATAACACCCATCATTCTAGACCTAATTCATTACGCTGTACCAAATTTCGTGGAAATCGAAAGATATATAGGGACCTTGGTACACCATTTACATTAAATTGGACGAAAATATATATGGAAGCTAATCTAAACTTCATAAAAATACATGGACGGACAGATGTACATTCATAAATCGACTCAGGAAGTGATTCTATGCATATTCTCAAAAGGAACCATGTGTCTCTCCTTTCCTTTTATATGTCGAAAATCGAGATTGGCTTCATATTGAAGCTACACAATCTCCGAATTTGACCTGACTGAAGATTGTGGGCAAATTTTCAGCATCGTGCCCATTTTTTCTGAAAATAGTGTCATTAAAATCCACAGTATTTTGGTATTGTATATGGTAACAAATCTCCCTCCAAAAAATAATTAAAAACTGCCCCCCTTTTAGGGGCAGTTGCCATATAACCATCTTTTTTTAAATTGAAATAGTTAACTGATTTGTTCCGCGTTTTAGGGTTGTTCCCATATCGCCGTATTTCACCATAGTATGGGGGATATTCTGTTCTCGAAATTGTCAGTTTACACCCTACAAAAGTTTGGAATTCTAAGACGATTTAATCTATTTAGCCATCTGTTGTAATCATTCTATCCTTCGGAGGATATCGAGATAAAAAACTAGAACGGAAGGTTGAAGAATGAATATCTACCAATTTAATATTTACGGTGAAGAAAGTTATTGTGATACAAAACGGAAATGCTAGGTTCGAAATTCTGCTATATCGGTGCTCAACGAGACATAGACCCTCATATAATGTAATCAATATTGGTCGCGCTTTAAGTATAACCTCTAAATTGCAGTATATTGAGAATTTGATACACATGCCATGCGTTATCGATATCGGACCACTATTTGTGTTTTTAGATTTTAGGATAAATCTTCACTGAAAATTGCTGATATTTCTATTTCGTGTGCTTTTTTTAGAGCAATATCTTGCTACAAATGTCGGTATTGGTCCACATTCCTTACATCAGAAGTGTCGACAGTATCATATAGTTCCTCGTGGTGTGGTTAACGTCAAATATCAATACGCTATGATGAAAACTTTAAGAATTTAATATTAAGACAATACATCATTTATTATACAGAGTTTTGCCTTTACAGGGAAGATTGTAGAAATTTAGTATTTATAATGCTGTGTGTTACATATTCCATATTATAAAATGTTTTGCTATATCCTCTACATAAAGATCCAGCCCATTATTCATAACATCGGAATTCGCGGCCTTATAATATATTTACATTGGGGTTGGAAACATCATAAGAAATAAATATCGTACTGTTATGGTAGAAATCTTAAAAAACATTTGCGTTTTAAAGTGTCAACAATTTAGTACTTGTGTTGTTCTGTGCCTTGGTTCACGAATTCGTACAATTAACAAAATCATTTGCAGTAGTATAGGTCTATGTAGGGTTGGAAACTACATTTCATGTAACTGTCATCATTTTTAGTTCAGATTTTCGAAAAATATGTCCATAAAACGTTTTATTTGCCAAAGATGCAGATTAATACTAAAATTCGAATATCTGTCTCTACTTTTTAGCTTTTATGTATACCCGTTCTGTCGTACACAATATTTAGAACCGTAAGAACTAATGTCAAAAACAAATGTCTCCAACAGTATACAATGTGTTGTACTTTTAGAAATTATTTCTGGAAAATATTTATGTATAAATGTTTATCGTCATTGTTCCAGATAGTAGTTTCCAGGATTTTATCACTACACTATTTTGTTTCAGTACACACTTTTCCCCCTCTTAGTACAAATATTCAGTATATTTCTTACCATTCACTATAGTACAGAATTTAGTACTTATTTCTAAAAATATATATGCATATCATTATATGTGAAATAATTACGCAACATACTATGTTTCAGATTTTAATCTATACCGTTTCAGTTGTCATTTAATAATTAGTACCATTTAAGTACTAATTTCAAAAAATATATGCATAGCGATGTTTTTGTAATATTTAAATCTACGTACCACGTTTCAGATTTCTATTTCTAACGGATCCATTGTAATTTTTATTTAGTACTTTTTATCACCACTTTAGTACTAATTTGTAATAGTAAAAGCTATATAGAGAGTTGCCAATTTCTATTTCTATCGGTTCTATTGCAATATAATATTCATAACTTTTTAGTACATTTCAGTACTAATTTCCAAAAAATATTTTTCCCATCGTTTTACTTGTAATAACATGAGTTAAATACCATGTTTCAAATACCTACCCGTACCTGTTGCAATATAATATTTAGTACCTTAAGTACTAATTTCCAAAATGTGTTCACACATTCCCCTTCGCCTATCATTGACAAAGCTGCATACCAAATTTCAGGGTTCTACATCGAAACGTACATTTTAGTACTAATTTCCAAAGATATTTTTGCACAACATTCTATTTGTAATAGCTTAAGCTACATATCAATTTCCAGATAAATATCTCTACTGGTTATATTCAAATATAATATTTAGTACTTTTTAGTACCTCTTAGTACTAAATTCCAATTTTTTTAAACATGTCCTTTGTAGTATTATTGACAAAGCTATATACCAAATTTCAGAGTTCTACTTCCAACCGTTCTGGTGAAATACAGTTTTAGTACTTTTTAGTACCATTTTAGTACTAATTTTCAACATTATTTTAATAGCTTAAGCTACATACAAAGATATATATATATATATATATCTTCCAATTCCATTCAAAAAAAATATTTAGTACTTTTTAGTACCTCTTAGTACTAAATTCCAAAATTTTTTAAAACATACTACTTTGCTTCTCCCAGGCAAAGATACATACCAAATTTCAAAGTTCTACATCGAACCGTTGCCGAGTAATACAGTTTTTAGTACTTTTTAGTACCTTTTAGTGCGAGTTTCCAAAAACGCCTACTCACCAAACCCGACCTACATGCCAAATTTCAAGTTTCTAGCTTTAGCCGTTTCGTCTGCGCGTTGATGATCAGTCAGTCACTTATAACGCAACTCTTTTATATATATATATATATATATATATATAGATAAATATATCTCATTATTCATTAACACACGTGTAAAATCGCGTGAGACAGATTCGAATTGCTAAATTTTGGAAACGGATTTTAAGATAACAAACCCAATATTTGAATATTTCATACATTTTCAGACGAATCCGACACTTCTTCATAATCTGCAATTACTTTTTAATAGAACAGGTAAAGGTCTTCCTTCATGAACTTTAGCGAATTTGCCCTTCTGTGTTCTTAATATACTCGCCAAGGGTTTTTATTCTCATAAGGAATTTTCCACATCTTAAATCATGACTCCATTTTGTGTCAGTGTGTTATTATTTATTAACTGAACTTTTTTCTTCCCCAAGTCCACAAAATAAATATTAGGGGCTTTTATAGTTTCATTACACCTGACCCATTATTATGTCACTAATGTATTTTGCAAAAAACTCTATTATATTGTTAGTATATTCTATCAAAATCACTTATAACGACATTGTAATGATATCCAGAAGTAATCAAAGAATTATCTTTGCTCTTTTTCTACTATCGTTATATCCATATTACCTAATACACTGTCCATAAAAGATTGTCACTGACCATTTATTAGAGAAATATCTTCGTATATTGTCTACACATTGTAATTATAGTGATAAAACAAAAGACTTAAGAAACAAACATGTTAGGGTTCCTTTGCCCAAATGCGAGTATTCATTTGTTCTTGTTTTTTTATTATTCAAAAAACATCACTCAAATCATGGATATAAAAGAATTAACCATTTTTTTCCATTTGCTGTTGTTTGTTTCATTTTTTTCAGAATGTAATAAGAAAGAATAATAATAATAAAAAAATTACAGTTGATGCAACTAAAGGAGCTTGCATGCAAAATTGTTTATGCCATTTTATTTAATTTGTTCCAACTCCATTGAATTTTCTATGGTGATTATTAATTTGATTGTCTGACCTAACATAATTGTGAATAATTTGTAAAAATAGTTATGTTTTCTTCATCTCCGTTTATTTGTCTTCTTTAATTGTCCGCGTGCGTGTAGAATTGCAAAGCATTTTGCACATTTGTCGACTTCCTGCTGGGTTTAAGTGGTGATTCTTGTTTTTTATTAAAACCAAATTTTTCATTTTGTTGGTGGTGTGAGATTATTTTTTCTTTTTTTGATATAAGTAACAAATAAAACAGGAAATTTAATATTTTGTGTTAAATTTATTCATAGTTCATAGTGTAGTGTAAATAAATAGTAAGAATTATATATAACCCAGCAAAAAGAGGTATGGAAATTTTATATTTTTATTATTGAAGATGTTATATGAAAACCAATGAGCGGAGCAGTATAGTCGGACGGGGTCGATCATATGATACCCTACACAACTTCCACGAAAATCTAACTTTATGTGGTTCTACATTCTGAGCTTGGGCAATATTTCGCGATATTTGCACCCTCTTGACCGACTACATGTTAACAAATATTTCTAATTTTCTATAGAGGAGGGCTGTACTTGTCCAGATTCTCTTTACCGTGGGTTATGTTGTGATGTTGGGCTTTCAATTGTGGCCTATATATCGGCTCGAGAAAAAAACTCACAAAAATAAGTTTTCGGTCCACTTCATCCCAAAATTATTATCTGATCATCACCGAAAATTATAAGCGTTGTCCTTGACCATACCTGGAACTTCATAGAAAATTTCAAAGCGATCAGCGCTATATTTCCGCCCTCTAGTGTGGTAATGGGTTACCAAATAATATCTCAGTAGGTAAGCAACCGTAAATATTTAAGTGTAACTCCCACATTTGAGTACATACGACCATATAATTGGTATTAATTTAAGTGGAGTGGTTGGCCTACTCCTCTTGGATATACTCTCAACATCTCGGATCTATGTCCTTCAGCGGTAAATCTATACGCTGTAGAATACAAATTTTGTAATTTTTCACACAAAAGTCAGGGTCCATTTGACCCGCTAAATATTGACCAATCCTTATCAAAACAGACATTCTTATTCTTTGGCCCGATCCCCTTATCCATGTAAAATTTCGCGATATTCGGGCCATAATTGCGGCCTCTGGAGCGAGCAGAAAAACGGACTAAAATTAAGTATTTGGTCCATTTCATCCCCTTAATATGAACCGATCTTTACCAAAAACAATAGGGATCTTCATTGGCCAGAACCGGTCCTACATGCAAAATTTCGTGAAGATTGGTCCATAACTGTGGCCAGTATTGTGCTTACTAATTATAATGGACGGAGGGACACACATGTCTAGATCAACTCAGCTATATATATATACATATATATATATTTTCTTCCAAATTCAAATTTGATCTATATAACAATATACTCTGTAGAGTATTTTAGACGGAATGATTAGATTCTAATTTCCTCAAAAATATTTTTCTGGATTATTGTTGCTTCTTGTTAATTTTATTTCCACAATAAAGCGTTTTTCTTCTTAGCATTTTATGACGTTTGCTTCACGCAGTGATTTTAAACATCAGTCATATTTTAGACTTGTCTTGATGGCTTAAAAATTAAAAAAACATGTACCCAAATCGTATGAGTAATTCTAAGCAGACAATGTCATGCGTAAAGCTTTGTGAAAAATAAAGGGAAGTGTGCTTGTATGAAATTATGTAATACATTTCGACATGCGTGCACATTTGGAGAAAAAATCAAGATTTGTGTTTTTATTAACACTTGAAAGACTGGAATTTTGTATATACCTATATTGCCTAAAATCGGTCAAAATGACTTCCGTCTGTCCATTATAATTTGTAAACACGATACAGGCCACAGTTATGGACCAATTTTGCATGTAGAATGGGTTCTGGCAAATGAAGACCCGTATTGTATTTGGAAAAGATCGATTAATATTTAGGGGATGAAATGGACCAAAAACTTTATTTTTGTCTGATTTTCTGGTCGCTCCAGAGGCCGCAATTATGGCTCAAACACCGCGAATTTTTGCATGGAGAAGGGGATTGGGAAAAAGAATAAGCATGCCTGTTTTGATAAAGATCGGTCAATATTTAGCGGGTCAAATGGACCCTGACTTTTGTGTGAAAAATTACAAAATTTTTATTCTGGGACGTATATACTTGCTCCTGAAGGACATATATTCGAGATGTTGATAGTATGTCCAAGATGAGTTGTTGACCTTCAAATTGATACCAATTATATGGCTGTATGTACTCCGATGCGGGAGTTATACGTAATTAAGTAAAGGTGACTATGTGCATATTATTACTATTACTCCATTAGAGGACGGAAATGTCTCGCTGATCGCTTTGAAATTGTACATGAAGTTCCGATTATGGTCAAGGACGACGCTTATAGTTTTCGGTGAAGTTGAGATTTCATTCAGGGGGTGCAATGAACCGAAAACTTTAATTTTGTCAGATTTTCTAGTCGCTTTAGAGGCAATTATTATATACAGAACATCATATATTTTACAAGGTGAAGGGGATCTGACCAAATACTTAGAGCGGATTTTTAGATGATGATCGGTCAATTTTCGGAGGGTCAAATCAACCAAAACCTAAAGTGACCAATTTTTATACCCTACACAACTATGTTGTCAGGGTATTATAGCTTTGTGCAGCTCCAAAAATTTGTAACGCCGCGAAATATTGGTCCTAGACCCACCTTTAAGTATACGGATCGTCATATCTCGACTAGCTGAGTCGATCTAGACATGTGTGTCCGTCCGTCCGTCTGTCCATTATAATTTGTAAACACGATACAGGCCACAGTTATGGACCAATCTTCACGAAATTTTGCATGTAGGATGGGTTCTGGCCAATGAAGACCCCTATTGTTTTTGATAAAGATCGGTTAATATTTAGGGGATGAAATGGACCAAATACTAATTTTTTGTCGGTTTTTCTGGTCGCTCCAGAGGCCGCAATTACGGCGCGAACATCGTGAAATTTTACATGGAGAAGGGGATCGGGGCTAAGAATAAGCATACCTGTTTTGATAAAGATCGGTCAATATTTAGCGGGTCAAATGGACCCTGACTTTTGTGTGAAAAATTACAAAATTTTTATTCTGGGACGTATATACTTGCTCCTGAAGGACATATATTCGAGATGTTGATAGTATGTCCAAGATGAGTTGTTGACCTTCAAATTGATACCAATTATATGGCTGTATGTACTCCGATGCGGGAGTTATACGTAATTAAGTAAAGGTGACTATGTGCATATTATTACTATTACTCCATTAGAGGACGGAAATGTCTCGCTGATCGCTTTGAAATTGTACATGAAGTTCCGATTATGGTCAAGGACGACGCTTATAGTTTTTGGTGAAGTTGAGATTTCATTCAGGGGGTGCAATGAACCGAAAACTTTAATTTTGTCAGATTTTCTAGTCGCTTTAGAGGCAATTATTATATACAGAACACCATATATTTTACAAGGTGAAGGGGATCTGACCAAATACTTAGAACGGCTTTTTAGATGATGATCGGTCAATTTTCGGAGGGTCAAATCAACCAAAACCTAAAGTGACCAATTTTTTATTCTATTTATTCTTTTTATTCTCTCCAAGAAAAAAAACATTTTGGAAAATATGCAAGGCTTAGAAATAGGAGTTGTTGATCTATAATCGGTGAAAAGGGTGCAAATATCACGAAATATTGCCCAGGCTCAGAATATAGAACCGCCGAAAGTGTGATTTTCGTGGTAGTTGTGTAGGGTATCATATGGTCGGCCCCGTCCGACTATACTGCTCCGCTCACTGGTTATTATTTGTTTTCGGTGGGAGGGCTCTCGAGTTTATTATTTGTTTTCGGTGGGAGGGCTCTCGAGTTTCCCTTTTTGAAAAATAAGAGCGCGGGCAAAATATTCGAACAAGAGTAAGTGTTTACTGTAAGAGTGAAATCGACTGGAAATATAAAATTTATTTTTCCCGATTTGTGTGTTCGTTTGTGTTTCTAGAATAGCGATGATGTTTTCGATGTTGTTGTCATATAAGAAATTTACTTTATACAATAATAAAAGTAGTTATTCCCTACACAACTATGTTGTCAGGGTATTATAGCTTTGTGCAGCCCTAAAAGTTTGTAACGCCGCGAAATATCGGTCCTAGACCCACCTTTAAGTATTCCGATCGTCATATCTCGACTAGCTGAGTCGATCTAGACATGTGTTTCCGTCCGTCCGTCTGTCCATTATAATTTGTAAACACGATGCAGGCCACAGTTATGGACCAATTTTCACGAAATTTTGCATATAGGATGGGTTCTGGCCAATGAATACCCCTATTGTTTTTGGGAAAGATCGGTTAATATTTAGGGGATGAAATGGACCAAAAACTTAATTTTTGTCTGTTTTTCTGGTCGTTCCAGAGGCCGCAATTATGGCTCAAACACCGCGAATTTTTGCATGGGGAAGGGGATCGGGCCAAAGTATAAACATGGCTGTTTTGATAAAGATCGGTCAATATTTAGCGGGTCAAATAGACCCTAACTTTTGTGTGAAAAATGGCAAAATCTGTATTCTATAGAATATATATTTACCACTGAAGGGCATATTTACCACCCGAGAAGTTGATAGTATGTCCAAGAAGAGTGGTTGACCTTTAAATTGATACCAATTATATTGTCGTAGGTACTTAGATATTTACAGGTTCTTACGTATTCATATATTATTTAGTAACCTATTACCACACTGGAGGGCGGAAATATAGCGCTGATCGCTTTGAAATGTTCCATGAGGTTCCAGTTTTGGTCAAGGACAACGCCTGAAATGTTAGGTGATGATCAGATAATAATTTTTCGGATGAAGTGGACCGAAAACTTAATTATTTGTACTTTTCGAGTCGAAAGCCGAACATCACAACACAACCCATGTTGAAGAGAATGTGGACAAGTAATTAGAGGGGCTGTACTGATTATTAGTAACATTTGACCTCTGACCTGTAGCCAGTCAAAAGTGTGCAAATTGCCCAATCTCAGAATATAGAACCACAGAAAGTTAGATTTTCATGGAAGTTGTGTAGGGTATCGCATGGTCGGCCCCTTCCGACTATACTGCTCCGCTCACTGGTATAGAAAATATATTTGTAATCCTCGAAATACTACTACTGACCCGATATTGATAATATTGATAATTATTTGCTATGAGATTTGAACCCAATAAGAATCCAAAATATGTACTTATAGCTAATTCGGTTGAAAAAGTGTCCAACAACCCCATAATAAAGAATATTAGGGGCTACACCAACAATTGGGTCAATATTTACTACAAAACTCTTTAGTACAAAGGTTCGCTATACAATGAGACGGACAACATCCGTATGAATGTTTGAATGATAAGCCCTAAAAATCCCGGTAATTTTCATTAAATTGTAAAATGATAATGTTAAACCTGTTTACTTACAAAAAAAAAAAAAAAAAAAACATTACAGCAACAAGTTGGTAATACTCTACATCATAAATACTCTACATCACAAGAACACTAGGAGAAGATTATACACACCTGATATGATATACAGCCCGGTCTGACATAGTTTAACAATGGTGTCTAGTTACATGTGTTGCCCAATCTTCCGATCTTCATTGCTGCAATGCGTGAGATCCTGAAAAGCCTCAGCATCTTTGTATTCCGATCATGTTTTAGTTTAGTTACCCAAAAGCCTATAAACTCCTCGTATTTATAATAACTCTAAACTAGGTAAGTGATGTGTGTAGACTATGACGATCAGATTTGATAATGACGATGATCGCAGAACTCGTATCCTTTTCAGTAGAGATGGTGGAGATATTTTAATGAGTTTGTACACAATTGTAAAACATACACAGAAATGATAAAATTAATTAAAAGGAAACGGTTAATACAACAATTGAATTTTTATTAACATTAAGTTTAGTACTTGGTTTTAAAAAATAATCTGATAATCATTTTTGATTGAAGATGTGTTACCTAATGAGAACTCAAAATACCAAATAAGAGCCAATTCGATTGATTTACATAATTATGTCACCAGGTTTCCATCTTCACCTCTACAGGAGGGTGTGCTTGCAGCAAAGACTTCGGTTTGGTGTTTTACTCGTTGGTAGAATTTTCGTACTTCATTCTGACTCCTGTACATCTCGATTTGCTCACGCTCACGTTTTTCTTGCTCTTTCTTCTTTTTTTTTCTAAAAATATGTTTCTCCTCTCTCCTTTTCTCCCGATAATTCTCCATCGCATTAAGTGTTGTTATTGTCTGTAGCGTTGCCCTATACGCTGCGTTTTTCGCCTCAGTAGCTTTACGACACTCCTGATCGTACCACGGATTTCGTTGGTACCCAAGTGTTGCTTTTGCTGTAGTTTGTAGGGAGTGGCCAATTCCCTGCCATTGTGCTTCTATATTATTATTGGGACAAGGGGTGCTTTCGTCAAGCAGTTGGGTAAGTTGAGCGGAGTAGGCTTCTGCTATCTGTTGTGTTTGCAGCTTTTCGACGTAAAATTTAGTACGCTGTGCTAAATTTCGTGCAAATGGAAAGCTATATAGGGACTTTGGTGTTCCATTATATATAGGAGGTGATGCAAATGTGGTATACCCATTTGTTTTTACATTGCCAAATTTTTATTTTTTATCGGATTAAATTTAAATTTTGCACTTAACATGCTACATGTGTTGTCTTTCCATGCATCAATTTGAAAATAATATTATTCTAACAATTTAAGAGATATTTGAGAAAATATTTGAAATCCCATAAAAAGTGATTTTAAAAAATGTGCAGGTAATGTGGTATACCACATGATGTTAATGTGGTATAGTATAATTTTCACTTCCAATTGATATCTTATATAATTTATTATTTTTAACGACTGCGAATTAGCTCGAGATTTATGTCTGTTAAGATTTTTAACGGATACGTTGAGTGCAACTTTAATTTTTATTATATAATAATGTCTACATATGGCAATATTTAATTTTTGTATGGAGAATTTGTTAAAACTCATAGCCTTTGTTTTTCATCCTTGTGATTCATGGTAGACTCTCGTAGAGTACAAATGTTTCACATAGTAATGAGATTTTGTCTAGTGCTGGCCTTTTTTCATGCAGAATCAAGGTATACCACATTACCTACACTTGTGTTTACTGAAGAAATGTCTAGTGTTTTTTCCTAAATTGGTGATTATGTGGTGCAATCGCGCATATTATGTGATTTTTAGTTCATACTGATTATTTTAATGCTTTAGTAATAACGATTAAAGAACATCCGTAAAACAAAAACATATTTTTAAACTTCAACCGAAAAAAAGTCAATTTCATGAAAAATTTTATTTTTGGTACTGATTCTCAACGTGATTTTAATAAATTAAACAGGTCATTGCTATCTTATTTTTTTGAGAACAGCAAACTATAGAACATGTTTCAGTTATTCTAAAATTTTCAGTTTACAAAAAAAGTGACTATACCACATTACCAACCTATACCACATTTGCATCACTTCCACTATGGGAGCTAAATCTAAATCTTGGGCCAAATAAATGAGCTTTGCCTAATTTCAACTAATTTGGATCATAAATGTGAACTGTGTGGAGATTACCCTGTACCTCAGTGTGGTGTATTGAAATCATACCACTCAAGCTATGTGACATGTGGCGCCGTCTTGTCGAACCACATATTCTCCAAGTCGTATTCTTTAATAACACTTCGAATTAACAGTGACAGTCGCTCCATAGGCTGTTTTGAAGAAGTTAGGTTCAATCAGGACATCTTAGGTTAACATTGTCGAATTCCAGCACAATATTTTTGAATCCACTAAATGGATAAACCTTTTACTTTATGGGGTCTCCGAAAATAATTCGATGAGATGCAAAGGGGAAGATTCATTTAATATATAGTCTTTCTTATTGTGGAGGATATACAAACTCTTATCAATAATAAAGCGCAGATCTTTATTCCTTAACAACAGAAACTACACACTGACGGAATTTTAATTACTATCCACTTCTTCAAATCTTCACATGTCTTTGCTAATTAAGTGTACTATCCGAATATTGCTACCAGAAATAATAAGATACTCACTGCTTTAGAACATTCTTCTCCCCATATGTTATGTCGGCAGTGTCTTTATTTGACCACCAAACCGAGTGCAAATATTTTCACTCATGAAATTCCTGCGACGACTCATTAATTTATCCATTCGTTTTGTTGTTGTCTTCGGTACCTTAATGACTTTCATCAGATATGCGAACAAAAAAAAAAAAAAAAACCAAAAAAATATAGAAAAGAAAAAACATTCGATGACATTTTTAAGATTTCATATTTACCTCCTTTTACGAGGTAACCTTTTATGAACCTGTGCTATGCCTTGGCCAGGCAGTGTTTGTTTAAATGGTTACAAGAAGGCGATTGCTGGCAAGCGCACCCAAAACGCTCTCACACGTAACAATTGGTCGGACGGCCACAATGGCAGTTGGATGCAGCTGTGTAACTTGTGTTGGCTCATCTTCAACTTCTCCAACTTCTGCTTGTGATGCAGCTGTGGGATGCGTAAATCTTCTTGCGAATCGCACCAATCAACAGATGTAACATGTTTTAGTTGGGTCAAAGCCCAAAACCAAAAAGAACAACAAAAAATGAATCCAAGAATTATCAGTGGAATTACCACTAACCAGCCATCCTGCCATACTTCTAATTCGCATGTCTATGCCGGAAAATATTTCTTCCTTACTAACCGAGTCAACTCAATATTGGAAGAAGTGGGGGAAAACCAGGTAAAATCTTAATAGGTCAGTAATATTTTCGTTTTACGTTAAAACAAATGCAATTGGAGGATAACGCTTGGTGCGGGGGGACCACAAAACATAGTTTAAAAAATTGTTGTTAGACAAAGTCATTTACTATTTGGGGGTTTCCTTTGCGGTAACTTTTCCCAATATCATCTTCTTCTGTTTCTTCGCCGTCGTCGTTAGATGGCACATTTTTGTTGCATTCCCCACAAGAAAAGCAATTTGGGAGAATGGCGCCATTAAAAGCAAATTTGTTTTCCAGTGGATCTGGAAAATGTTTACAGCCATTTAAACTCTTTTCTCTTCTCTATTACTTTGGGAACGGAATTGGGCGAACGCGGTAGGTTGTAAAATGAAAAATTGACCAATAGTTGGTGGGGATTTTTTCGATACGCACATAAATTGCTGAAGACAAATTTTTATACCCTGCACCAGTAGGATGACCTTGATTAAATATTTTTGTTAATAAATTCACGCCTTGATGAAGTCCTTGAAAAAATATTTGTTAATAAATCCATGCCTTGATGAAGTCCTTGAACAAATATTTGTTAATAAATCCACGCCTTGATGAAGTTCTTGAAAAAATATTTTTTAATAAATCCGCGGCTTGAAAAAATATTTTTTAATAAATCCGCGGCTTGAAAAAATATTTTTTAATAAATCCACGCCTTGATAAAGTCATTGAAAAACCAGTAAGGAAAGTAGTAAAGTCGGACGGGGCCGACTATATGATACCCTTCACCACTATGGGTATATTAAACAGGACTATTGACATGAAATTGGATGAAATAATATATGTGATAATGTGAATCTACCTGGATATATCCATAAAGTATGTAAATCGAAAAATATGTCAATCTGACTAACATGAGGAGTTTGATGTCCAATTTATTTGAAATCGGGCGAAAATATATGTGGAAGCTCTATCCAAATATTAAGCGATTTCAAGCAAACTTGTCACAGGTTAGGTTATACTAATTTCAGAACGTTTTGTTCCTATTGGTTCCTTGTTGCGTCAATTACTTAAAATATGTGAGCTATATATGTGGGAGCTATTTAGAAATCTGGACCGATTTTCTCGAAACTTGGCAGACATCACTCTAGGCTCAATTCAGTACGTTATGCCAAATTTCGTGCAAATCGAAAGATATATAGGGACTTTGGGGCACCATTTACATGAAATCGGACGAAACTATATATGGGAGCTATATCTTAATCTGGACCGATTTTCTCGAAACTTGGCAGACATCATTCTAGACCTAAATGATTAGGCTGTACCAAATATCGTACAAATCGAAAGATATATAGGGACTTTGGGGCACCATATACATGAAATCGGACAAAACTATATATGGGAGCTAAATCTGGACCGATTTTCTCGAAACTTGTCAGACATCACTCTAGGCTCAATTCAGTACGTTATGCCAAATTTCGTGCAAATCGAAAGATATATAGGGACTTTGGGGCACCATTTACATGAAATCGGACGAAACTATATATGGGAGCTATATCTAAATCTGGACCGATTTTCACGAAACTTGGCAGACATCAATCTAGACCTAAATGATTAGGCTGTACCAAATTTCGTGCAAATCGAAGGATATATAGGGACTTTGGTGCACAATTTACATGAAATCGGACGAAACTATATATGGGAGTTATATCTAAATCTGGACCGATTTTCTCGAAACTTGGCAGACATCACTCTAGGCTCAATTCAGTACGTTATGCCAAATTTCGTGCAAAACGAAAGATATATAGGGACTTTGGGGCACCATTTACATGAAATCGGACGAAACTATATATGGGAGCTATATCTAAATCTGGACCGATTTTCATGAAACTTGGCAGACATCATTCCAGACCTAAATGATTAGCCTGTACCAAATTTCGTGCAAATCGAAAGATATATAGGGACCGTTTACATTAAATCGGTTAAATATATATATGGGAGCTATATCTAAATCTGAACCGATTTTTCCCAATTTCAATAGGGTTCGTCCTTGGACCGAATAAGTGACCTATGCCAAATTTCATCCAATTCGGATCATAAATGCGACCTGTACTTTGTTTACAATTTAACACCAACAGACGGACAGACGGACGGACGGACATGCATAAATCGACTTAAAAAGTGATTATATGCATATTCTCAAAAGGAACCATGTGTCTATCTCGTTTCCTTTTGTCTGTTACAAACATATGCACAAAGACATAATACCCTGTACCACAGTGTGGTGAAGGGTAAAAATATTTTTTTAATAAATCCACGACTTGATGAAGTGCTTGAATAAAAATATTGTAAACCAGTAAAGAAAGTTCAAAATTCGGACGGGCCGACTATATCATACCCTTCACCACTTTGGTTATATTCAACAGATGGGATCCCAACAGACGTCGCATTTTTAAAGGACCAGATATATTTTAAAAGGACCGTTTACATTAAATCGGTCGAAAATATATGTGGGAGCTATATCTAAATCTGAACCGATTTTCACAAAACTTAGCACACATGATTCTAGACCTAATTCCGTAGGCTATACCAAATTTCGTGCAAATCGAAAGATATACAGGGACTTTGGTGCACCATTTACCTTAAATCGGACGAAAATATATATGGGAGCTATATCTAATTCTGAAATGATTTTCAGGAAACTTAACACACATCATTCTAGACCTAATTCATTACGCTGTGCCAAATTTCATGCAAATCGAGAGATATATAGGGACTTTGGTGCACCAATTACCTAAAATCGGACGAAACTATATATGGGAGCTATATCTAAAACTGAACCGATTTTCTCCAATTTCAAAAGGGTTCGTCCTTGGGCCAAATAAGTGACATGTGCCAAATTTCATTTAAATCGGATCATAAATGCGACCTGTACTTTGTTCACAAAAATACATGGACGCACAGACAGACCGACGTACGGACATGCGTAAATCGATTCAGAAAGTGATTCTATGAATATTCTCAAAAGGAACCATGGGTTTTATCGATTCCTTTTGCCTGTTACAAACATATACACAAAGACATAATACCCTGTAACACAGTGTGGTGAAGGGTAATGCCACATTACTGAAGGTAGCTATCATAAATGCAATAAATGAAAACCGACAGACATTCAAACGTTACACGAAGAAAGCCAAGAAATGAATACAAAATACGAAAAAAAACAACCCAGTCTTAATATCTGGCTCTGGGTTATGAAGACAATTATGATCATCATCATGGTCGTCAGCATCTTTATGATGTCGACTGCAACGTCTAGACCAATAAGTGTGAATGATGGTGGTCAGTTGGTCACCTGGCCTGTGCTAAATGTGCAGATGTCTGGAAAATGATTACTGACCTTAAGAAAACTCGAAGAAGAAGTAAAAAAGGGATTTACTAGTTTGCTTTCGATTACAGTCATTTGAAATGAATTGTGTTGGCCAATGGGGGGATTTGTTTATATTCGATTTGATGGTTTTAGGTTATTGCATCTATGTTGAATGGCTGTAACTAAAGAATAAGGATAGGGAATGCATTTTGTATATGGATTAATTAAAAAAAAATAATTAATAAAAATTGATAATCAACGAAAATTACAGGGGTTATTCTTGACCATACCTGGAACCTCATGGAAAAATTTAAAGCGATCAACGCTATATTTCCGCCATCTAGTGTGGTAATGGGTTACTAAATAATATCTGAATACGTAAGCACCTGTAAATATTTACGTGTAACTCCCACATCCGAGTACATACGACAATATAATTGGTATCAATTTAACGGCCAACCACTCCTCTTGGATATACTATCAAATTCTCGACTCTATGTTCTTTAGGAGTAAATATATACGCTATAGAATACAATTTTTTTCATTTTTCACACAAAAGTCAGGGTCCATTTGACCTTCTAAATATTGACCGATCTTTATCAAAAAAGGCCTGCTTATTCTTTGGCCCAATTCCCTTCTCCATGTAAAAAATCGAGATGTTTGGGCAATAATTGTGGCCTCTGGAGCGACCACAAAAACCGACAAAAATTCAGTATTTGGTCCATTTCATCCCCTAAATATTAACCGATCTTTACCAATAGGGGTCTTCATTGGGCTGAACGCATCCTGCATGCAAAATTTCGTGAAGATTGGTCCATAACTGTGGCCTGTGTAGACTTACACACATGTCTAGATCGACTCAGCTAGTCGAGATATGACGAACGGTATACTTAAAGGTGGGTCTAGGAACAATATTTCGCGGCGTTACATAGTTTTGGGGCTGCACAAAGCTATAATACCCTGACAACATAGTTGTGTAGGGTATAAAAAGCTATCAATTTGTTTTATCAAACAAGTTCGTTCAACATTCCTCAACATAAATGTCTACAAATCGGGTTTGAATTTCCCAGTTTTATCATTATGAAACATCTTGAATGGCATTGATTAATTTACCCGAAAAACAACATTAGCTAGCAGCTAATAGAAAATAAAATGTGAATGAATAAAATATATCAGCTGTGCAAAAAAAAAGAAGACACAAGAAAACTGAATCCAGTTTTTACGCATTAACACATTGCAACATGGTTACAAAGGTTGGTCACTTCGTGTGTGCGCATCTCTTCGTCTATTAGAATATTAGCAAAGACATATATTTGCTGATGCGTCGTTGCAAATACTAGTTTGAGGATCTTCAAACCCTAGTCGGTCATTCATGTTTCCATTCGGCCATACAACATGCAGATGGCGTCCTCAACGCAGAGTAGTTCAGTGTGACTTCATGCTGATGCTGTAACGTTACGTTTGACTTAATGTTAAATTACTAAATTAACGATGACGTTTTTATGAGTAACGGCATTATTTATAGAAAAAATAAAAAAATCATAAAAAAAACTATAAAACATGAACATGGTAATATTAATATGCAGGAGGACACACAACTATCAATGTTAATGTTTCACTATTTTTATACCCTCCACCATAGTATGGAGGGTATATTAGTTTTGTTTTTCCGTTTGTAACGCATCGAAATAATCATTTCCGACCCTATAAAGTATATATATTCTTGATCAGCGTAAAATTCTATGACGATCTAAGCATGTCCGTCTGTCCGTCTGTCCGTCTGTCCGTCTGTCTGTCTGTCTGTCCGTCTGTCTGTTGTAATCACTCTAGCGTCTAAACGAATTGAGATAGATCGCCAAAATTTTGCATAGAGTCGTCTTTTGTCTGCAGGCAGGTCAAGTTCGAAGATGGGCTTCATCGGTCCACGTTTAGGCATAGCTCCCATATAAGGGTACCCCCCAATTTTCGGTATTTTGAGGTTCTTGAGCGCGTTTTTCAACTGAATTCGCTCAAATTTGGTATATTGAGTTCTTATTGGGTAGCAAATCTTTCCACTGAAAATTATAAATATGGGTCCATATTTTCGGATAGCCCCCATATAAGGGTACCCCCAATTTTGAGGTATTTTGGGGGGTTTGATCGCATTTTTCGACCGAATTCGCTGAAATTCGGTACTTTGAGTTCTTATTGGGTAGCAAATCTCTATACGAAAAATTATAAATATAGGTCAATTTTTTCGGGTAGCCCCCATATAGGGTACCCCCCAATTTTCGGTACTTTAAGGATCTTGAGCGCGGTTTTCAACCAAATTCGCTGAAATTTGGTACATTTGGTTTTTATAGGGTACCAAATTTCCCCACTAAAAATTATAAATATAGGTCCACTTTTTCCGGTAGCCCCCATATAAGGGTACCCCCAAATTTTCGCTATTTTGAAGTTCTTGAGCACGTTTTTCAACCGAATTCCCTGAAATTTGGTATTTTGTAGTCGTATATGGTAACAAATTTCCCTACAAAAAATTATTAATATGTACCCCCTTTTTGGGGTAGTCCCTATATAACCCCCTTTTTTATATTAAAATAGTTATGCAATCTGTTCCGCGTTTTGGGGTGGTTCTAAGACTCTGTTGTAATCATATCACCTGCGGAGGATATCGAGATTAAAAACTAGAACGTAAGGTTCAATAATGAACTATATATGAACTATAACCCGTATTTAGACCTAGCCCCTGTGTGGGAGGTACCAGAAGGAGTGGACCGATATTCCCCATCTTCAAACTTGAAGTAAGTTTGGAAGAAATTATAAGATGGCCAAAGTTTGGATGAAATCAAAATTTTCTGAAACAAATTTGGTCCAAAGAAACATGGGGTCTAGAACCATTTTAACCGTGTAAAAGTGTATACACCCTCATTATCCATTAAAAATTTCTGAAATTTGTTTTATAGTTTACATTGTGTTTTACATAACTGGTATGTGGAAATGTCGATATATGTTCACTTTTTTATTTTCCCTATATGTTCATTTTAAGTACCTGTCAGTATATCTATGGTGGAGGGTATCCAAAGTTCGGCCCGGCCGAACTTAACGCTTTTTCACTTGTTACTATTTAGGTGTAAAATTGCTGCAGTCAAAAGACGTTGCACAGAAAATTCATTAACAAACGTTTAGGGAACATACATCCTGCCATCCACTCCTCTCCAACACAAATGTGGTAGCTGTCGCTTTACAACTGGGAAATCATGTCTGGCCATAAATGGGTGGGTGGCATACAACACGATTCGCTTTACTATTCCATTGCCGCAATTTTGTTTCCTATATATGTTACACATTCCTACTACATACCCACAAAAAGGAAGTCGAAAAATTATTAAAATTTTAAAAAATTGTTTTCATTTTTATGGTATTTGCAAGAAAAAAAATAATATTCAATTATGTGCTTCTTGGTCTATACCTGAAAATATGTGACCCATAATGGTCGTAATGGCTAACTCATATTTATGGAATGAGTAATAGGAAGAAAAAGATTTCAAAAAACCCTAATATGGTACTGTTGCCGAAGACTTAGAGAGAGATTATCATCGTAGGTAATCGTGTGAGCATTTGTTAGGATAACTATCGGCACGACTTATGGATTCCAATGTGAATTTGTAAAGTATTTTAAACTAATGAACTTGCATAGCATCGCGTCAGATCTGGCAATTGTGGCTAATGAAAATTCTTTGATGACTTATCACGTCGCTATGTGTCTAAACTAAACTTATTTTGCAGTTAAAGAAAATGTCCACAATGAGGCGATTCACATTTTTGTAATGCAATCCGCCAGTGGTATTGGCCAATATATGCGAAATTATTGAAACAATATCATATTTTAGAATTAGATAAGCTTCCGATGCTTGTGAGATTTTATTTTATGATGGATTTTTATTATGGAAGAGACGTATGTGAAAATACAGTTTAATAACTACGTATTCTGGACGAATAACAAATAGTCAGGAAATATTTTACATGAACTAATTTTAATATAACGTCCCCGACTTTACGATTACATAATAAAAGGTGATTTCTTAGTGTTTATATTTTTGGCAACAGTGGTTTTAATAGCATACTGACTGTGTAACAAAGTTTTGGGGTTGGAAAATACCTATAGGGGATAAAAGAATTGGGGTTGTATATGAAAAAAAAGAAACAGAAGAAACAAAAATCGCCACAGCACTATGGCTAAAATAACCATTTTGGCGGCAAAAAGTCATTTTTTCAATTTAAAATTTTTCAAAATTTGTTAATGACATTCAATACACAACATACTGTTAAGAAAAAATCGAATAAAGTTTTTACTGTTGGCAACCCTGTTTATGTACAATCAGCTGTTAATGTTTACATTACTTTTAACACGCGTTATTACAATTGAAGCAGCAATATTTTCCTAAAATTAAAAGCCTTTTTTAATAACATATATTTTGAAAAAATCTTGATAAATATGAATTCTAATGCTCGAGTAGGGTATTTTTACTATATAAAAATATACTTTGCTAAATGTTTGTATTTCGGACATATGTTTGTGTTTTGTGTGTGTATTTTTTTGTGAAATTTTGAATAGTTTTATCGTTTTGCGTGGAGTAAAACTAAAGTTGTAACAAACTGTTACAGGAACTAAGTGTCAAGTGTCATGCTAAAATTGTCTGCTAATGACTGCTAATAAACGAATTATTAACATTTTTGCAGAAAAACTTAGGATCAAAAATTACATAGAAATAAATATTCCATACGAAATTGACAGAACTTTAAGAAAATTTTTATTAATTAAAGCTTGGAATTTATCTAATTATGTTACTAAAATGTAATATACTTAACAGAAGTGAGAATAAATATATAAATAAAATATTGTGTACAATGGATGCTGAAGAATCGGTCCTAGTTTTGAGATACGGGCCTAATGGTTCAACCGGCTACAGTTTTGTTAAACAGATATTTTTTAATACTTCAGATAGTTTCTATCCTTCCCTACTTGTGACATCAGTCATTCCAAGAAATGGGAATCCAAAAAAAAAATTATATCCAACATAGTTGAAAAAAGTACCCAAATTCCCCTTAATACCGAAATTTCGGAGGTACCGTTATATGGGGACTACTTTAACAAGTCGACCAATATCGATAGTTTTTGGTAGGAAGATTTGCTACCCAATAAACACCTAAAACACATAAATACAGCCTATTTGTTAAAGAAACATGCGCGAAATTTCAAAAATTCCGAATAATGGGATATGCCGTTATATGGGGGCTACCCGAAGAACTAGTCCAATATTCATTATTTTTGGTAGGTAGATTTTCTATACACTGAGACCCCAAAATACCAAATTTCAGCCAATTCCGTTGAAAAACGAAACCAACATTTGCAAAATACCCAACATGCTTGGGGCGTGGCCCGCCCATTTTTTCTTATTTGACATTTTCTAACATTAGAATTCTACACTCCAAATTTGGGGAAGTTAGCTTGTCTGGATATATTTTATGCCGATAAAATCGCGATTTCAGCCATAGTGCACAGGTCAAAGTTCGGAGATAAGGCGTGATCATTTTTTGCTGGCGACCCTATTATACTTGAAGAGACAGCTTCATATCTTGATTTGTAGCTATATGTATTTATACCTTACACAACTATGTTGTTAGGGTATTATAGCTTTGTGCAGCCCCAAGAGTTTGTAACGCTGCGAAATATTGGTCCTAGATCCACCTTTAAGTATACCGATCGTCATATCTCGAGTAGTTGAGATGATCAGATAATAATTTTGGGTGGACCGAGGTTATTAGGGTGGGTTTGAAGTTTTAAAAGTATATAGTTTTAAAACCACGTTCATGGTGTATTCAAAAAAAAAAATCGCTTTGCGAGTGTAACTTTATTTTTTTGTCTAGTAATGTCCATGGAATTAGACATGAAATAAACCCTTTTTGAGGTAGAAATTTATGGTCAAAAGTCCTTTCGTTTATTTTATTTGATTTGGCAATTAGCCGTTAAAATTTTAAATTTCCTAACAATCATTTGGAGGAAATAAAAACAACAATTTAAATTTTTATTTGATAATTCTTTTATATAGATATTTATTGTTGTAAGTTTTTTTATTTAAGCATAAACGACTTTTTTGTTAGTATTAGTAATTCTTTTAAATAATAATAAATATGATTTGAATGTTTTTTCAAGAGTAAAAAGATGATGTGTTAAGTTAGCTAAAGAGGAATTAAGGACGAGGTAAGTGATGGATGTGGGCGGTGTGTGGGGTCAGTAAGCTAAAGAAGAGGAGGTACTGATCATGGTTGGGTGGGCATAATATTGGTCATCAGTTGGGGGTTGAGTATAGGGGTGATGCATCGTTGTGTTAGTGTAGTAGTCTTTGTAATGTCTTCATTTTAATTGCTGCATGTCAGGAGTAGGGGTGACGGGTTGAGACCACACCCAGAGAGGCGACAAGGCTAGTCGGAGCCCATAGACATTTTCATTTTTTAACTGACATTTTCATATTTTTAATATGGACATGACCCCCTACTATGACAATATACAGCGCATGTAACAACATTAAATTCCTTCGCATCGATTAAACGGGAAAATTGTAGTGGAGAGCTATACAAATTTAATAGTCAGGAATCTGTAATGCAAAATTACAACTTCTGAAAATGCAGCTAAAACCTTCAAAGGTCCAAGGGGAATAGGACGAGACTTTTATTTATGGATTTTTCAAATCATAGACATTTGTAGGAAATTGTCCGGAAATATGTTTTTCACCACAACCCGGATTTGCAAATTACAGCTTCTTCGGTGGGAAATTGCTGTCAAAATCTTCCAAAACACAAAAACTTTTAAAACTTTTTATTTATGCCAAAACGGGGTTCTATATCGAAAATGTCCAGAGAGATGTTTTTAACCATCGAAGAACTCGAAACCATTATATGGTGCTATGTAAAAATTTTGACCTATATGCATAGATATATCTCAGTTTAAAAAACACGAAATGCCAAATTACCACCATTTTTCTGGGAAAATGAGTCCAAAACCATCAAAATACCAAATATGGGATTGGACCTTGATATGGGAGCTATTGCAAAGCATGGGCGTAAATAAATATCTGTCTCCGAAAAAATATTAAATTACAGCAGTTTTTTTTTGGGAAAATGTTGCTAAATTTTAAAAATACCGCAAATGGGGCGGGTCCTTTGTATGCAGGCTACGTCAAAGCATCAACCTACATTGATCATTTGCTGTATGGACAGTCGTTAAGAACCGCCAATGACAAATTATAGATACTTCGTTTATAAAAATGGGTATAAACATTCCAAATACGGAAAATACAGAGACCTTTATGTGAGGGTCTAACATGATCAAAACATGGACTTATTTTGATAATTTTCTGCGTAAATATATCTCAGTCTACTCGAACCCATAATATCAAAATATCAAACATGGGGCGGTACCTAAGGGGGCTATGTTAAAACGTGGAGTTATATTGATAACACTGTGATACAAAACAAGAAAAATCAGGGGTTCTAATGTACCAATCCCGTTTAGTTGAAGTCCCTAGACCACGAACATACGTTTGGTTTTTCTGGGTAACTTCGAAAATTAGTTTTATAACGGTAAATGTAGATATCATAATTTCATCGTACAGTCCGAAGAAAAATATAGTCTTTTTATGTGTATTTTTTTCACATTCCAACCGCTGTAACTCAGCCAATTCTCAACCAATTTACAAATTATATATCTTGTTTGAAAGTGAAAATTCTCTTGAATATAAAGTAAATAAGTTATTCGCGTTTCAAATTGAAAGTCTATGTTACCACGTTTACATTTACCGTTATAAAATTAATTTTCGAAGTGAACCAGAAAAACCAAAGGTATTTTCGTGGTCCAGGGACTCCAACTATATAGAATTTGTACATTAGAACCCCTGAAAATTTTTCGTGTTGCACAGTGTAATTGAAGTGTATATACAATTTGTCATTCCGTTTTTAATAAATATAATATTCACCATAGACCTCATAAAGTATATGGGCAATATTGCCAATTTTTTAACATAGCTGAAGCGGATGTTCACCCCATTATAACTCGGGAATTACTTAAGTATATGAAAAAAAGTGAATAGTTTTGGGTTAATTGGTCTGCCGTTGCAAACTGTTCATGATATTGACCTCCAAACTTTATTTTGGTGGAAGCTGTGTCTACTTTAATGTAAAAAAAATGTGTAAAAACAGCTTGAGGCGAACCAGTTTTTTTATGTTCTCTATCGATTTGTGACTAAGCCACTCATTTCACGGTCTTAGTGTCAAAGTAAAACTGGAAGCCAACAAAATGGGGACTACCCCACTTATATATCATTTTTCAAAATTTTAACTGAATCTACTTTTAAATTATGCTGACATTTTGAAGCTCGATTTTGAGTGTTTTTTTAATTTTACTTCTAGCTTTAATACGCAAACATGAATTTCGAAAAATCGATTATAAGATTATTGTAGTCGCGAATCTGCTTAATTTGATAAATATTTTGTGTATGTATTATGCACAGCTTCAGAGTAATATTCATCCGAAAGTGGAAATTTTGTGCGATCAAATTTCTAAAAAACATATTTTTCGGGCCAAATTTTTAGATCTGTCAACTGAATGATATGGGTACCCGCGATCAATAAGGTTTTTTACGTTTCGGATGATATAAAATCTTCTTCGTGAAAATCCATCTACTAGAACGGCGGGAACTGGATTTCCAAAAACACGAAATTTGGCAAAAAATGCTTTTGTAAATATCGCGGATTTATTTGCGTTTTCTGTGGATCATTTCCGCTTCAATAAATGACCTCATACGGATTTTGATCTTTTTCAAAAAGAGAACTTTAAAAACTTCAGCCGAAAGAGAGATGTACCCAATTTATCTTAAAAATAGTGTGAGCAGTCACATCCATGGTTCTTAATGGACCACATTGAAATCGGTATAGATCGATGTATTTTTTTAGTGTGCATACCGAAATCGGATGCGCGTTAATGGCATATGGAGTTTTCGGAAATTATTCGCGTTTTACGATTTTTTGGGTACTTCAATGCAACGTGTGGCACATCTTAGCCGTCAAATGGAATTTCGCAAAATATATATGGCTTGGAAGATAAACTTCAGTACTTCCTGGAAACCGCATGTGCATCAAATTATTTTGAGAATTACGCGATTTAGACGAAATTTAAAATGTATATTTCATAATAATATTTTATTTAAAGATTTATTCCTATTTATAGAACCCTAAGATTTATCGGAAGGGTCTTGATATAATCCGCAAGGCGTATACTTATACACAAAAAGGGATTATTATTATATATGCCAATTTTTCGGCGAAATTCGGGTAAAATAGCAGAATAACCCCAACATTTTTTTCTGAAATTTCTTGTATACAATTAAAAAATAAATATGATGACATTATTTTTTCGAACCAAAAACAAATATTTTTCCTCAATATCTTGTTTTGTTGTCGCTGTGATTTAGAAACCGCTACACGGACTTGTGTGATTTTGATATCATTTGATTCATCATGGTGTTTAGATTATGTAGATATTTTTATATTAATTTTTAGGTGTGTGTATGTCATTAATGTAATGAAAATATTGATGTAATCTGCTATATACGTACATATATTTTTTTCTCATATTGCGCGAAGATGTGCAACTTTATCGCGATTGTTATAATATATTCATATTCTTTTTTTACGGAGGAAGATATATATCAACGTTTTTGGTCAATATAAAAAACGGCGTAATTTTAAGATTTTTTCTATGCCCAAAATTAAAACCTCGATAACTTTTGCGCGCATCAACCAAAAATTTGATCGCGAACGGTTTCGGAATCAAAACATTTTTCTTTATATGTGTACCAAAAATCATTGATGTGCCACAAAAACAAAAAAAGCTGATTTTTTGAAAATGGAATAATAAAAAATTGGCAATATTGCCCATATATATTTTTGATCAGAACAGAATTCTATGTCGATTTAACCCTGTCCGTCTGTCTGTCGAAATCACGATCGAGCTCGCAATATTGAAGATAGAAGACAGAAATTTTGCACATACATGAATCTTAGGTATTGAATATCGTTTCACGTTTTGGAGTAACCCCCATATAACGGTACCCCCAATATTTGGCGAATTGGCAGTCATTTTGTTGTTATTGGGTATCAAATCTACCCACCAAAATGTGCCATGCCCACGATATTCATATATAAAGATATCCAAAGGATACTGGTATTCGAAATGTCCACTTCATGTTGCAGGGAAACTTAATGACGGCTGGGCCAAACTTAATGACGTTTTTACATATTTACATTTCGTAATCCCAAAATGTCAAATACAGCCCTATCAGCATGAAACTGCGACCAAACCCTTCAAATTCCGAAAGATTGGCGAGCTATATCATAATGTGTGCCGAAATGCTATGTTTGATATTTTTGTTTTTCTTTGGGTGTCAAATATTTACCATGACATAACTGCCGCTTCCCCTATCGATTTTAGATATCTACGATTTTTTTCTTGTTTCAAACGGTTGTGTACTTGCCCATGAGATTTGATCCATTTTTAAAACCTAATTCGACCACGCCCATTGTTTTCCAATGACCATCATTCATTTGTAACTTCAGTCCTTTATGGTCTTCTGCCCATGTTTCTATTCCATGTAATTTAGATTACCTGTAAACTACTAATTATAACGTAATTATCATTCAAAAGTCATTAATTTAAGTTAATTACCAAAAAAACCTTTTCATCACATCAAATTTACTATTTACAAAAATTAAAAAATGTATATTCCCCACCCTTCCATCCAAACGAAACCTGCGGCTATTTAATGTTGAAAATGGTATTTAATTTAAATTAAAACAAACAACAATTACAACTACGACGAACAAATACCATTTCCAAATAACGCGGATAATTAAAATGAAAAATTACATTTGTTTTCCCGTGGGTTCTTTGCCACATTTAACTGCTGGTGATGTTTAACAAATTCTGAAAATGATGTTTGAAAATAGCAGGAGAGTAACAAAATAGGAAAACACGCGGGAGGAAATGAAAATTATGTTGTCGGTTGTACATCATTTTCCAGTTTGAAATCTGTTTTGAAAAAAAAAACAACAACAACACACAGCTATCAGAACATCCAACAAATGGCCATAAATTAATCAAAGCTCAAATAGAAAACAAATGTTTGTGTTACAACAAAATACAGCGAGAGAAACAGAAAAAAAAAAACAGAAAAACAAACAAGGCGTTGAAAAATTGTTATTGCACAGTGGTACTTAAAAAAAAAACAATAAAATATCTCTTATACAATTAAATAAATGTTGCCAGTTTCAAGAGAGCAGGTTCTCTATTTTTTGAAATGCTCACTTTTAGCCAAACTTTTTGCTAGGGCCTTACCTTTCAGAAAGTCTCTTCTGAGGCAAAATTCAATTTCAATTCCAAAATATTAGCTTCAGTTCATAAATAACTGAAAAATCAGAGGTGCTCAAAAATTCGCCAACAAAAATAGATATTTGCAATGTATTTTTTCTATCACTGTTCATTTTTATTAAAATGTTAACTAACTACATACATACCTACATAACAACCACTCTTCGATCCGATGATGCCATCAGCGGACAATTGACTGCTGACAATGGGAGTTGTCGTTCCATTGTTAGATGCCACAACATTGTGGCTGCCATTAATCTATCAATTGTGTCCATCGTTAGTGCGATCATGTTGTAGTAAATGACTAAAAATTTGTTCTGCTGGAACAGAAATTAAATTGTAAACATTTAATAGAATTGTTGTTGCTGTTATATTAAGTATTTTCTTTATGGGGAGAAACATCAATACAAAATTAACAATTTATGGTTAACAAATATTTTGTGTCGTCTTGGGAGATTAATGGCAGATTTTTTTTTTTGTACTTGATCAGAACGAATTCGGATATTCAATAAGAAGACATTGTGGTGTGGCTGGGATGAACGATAAGCCATGAAGGGAGTCTTGGGGAATATTAAAACCACTCCTTCTGATACCTCCCTCACAAAATGCTCAACAAATTTTCTGGTTATATAGGTCTATAAAAAATCGGAGATCAATATTAATATTTTGGAGTAGTGAGCTTTGACAGCCATTGATAATACAAACCAGTGAGCGGAGCAACACACAACACCCACGGAAATGAAACGTTGTGTGGTTCTTTATTCTGAGCTTGGGCAAATTCCCTTCACCGTGGGTTGTGTTGTGATGTACGGCTTTAAATTGTGACCTACAGACATACTCAAAAAAAAAAAAAAAAAAAAACACACACGGTCCACTGCATCCCAATATTATTATCTGATCATCACCGAAAATTAAAGACGTTATCCTTGACCATACCTATATTTCCGCCTCTAGTGTGGTAATGTGTTACTAAATAATATCTGAGTACGTAAGCACCTGTATATATTTAAGTGTAACTCCCACATCCGAGTACATACCACAATGTAATTGGTATCAATTTAAAGGTCATCCACTCCTCTTGGATGTACTATCAATCGGGTCTATGTCCTTCAGGAGTAAATATATACGCCATAGAATATTATTTTTCACACAAAAGTCAGGGTCCATTTGACCCGCTAAATATTGGCTGATCTTTATCAAAACTGGCATGCTCATACTTTGTCCCGATCCCCCTCTCCATGTAAAAATTCGTCATGTTTGGGCCATAATTGCGGCCTCTAGAGCGACCAGAAAATCAGACAAAAAGTTAGTTTTTGGTCCATTTCATCCCCTAAATATTAACCGATCTTTACCAAAAACAAAAGGGGTCTTCTTTGACCAGAACCCATCCTACATCCAAAATTTCGTGAAGATTGGTCCATAACTGTGGCCTGTATCGTGTTTACAAATTATAATGGACAGACGGACGGACGGACACACATGTCTAGATCGACTCAGCTGGTCGAGATATGACGATCGGTATACTTAAAGGTGGGTCTAGGACCAATATTTCGCGGCGTTACAAACTCTTGGGGCTGCACAAAGCTATAATACTCTGACAACATAGTTGTGTAGGGTATAAATACCAAATTATTGCCAATTCGGTCGAATGACGTGTCAACGATTCTCAAAATATCGACTTGGGTCAATATTAATATTTTTAATGCGGAGATGTGGTGATACCATTAGGAGAACCAAAAATACCAAGTCACAGCCAATTTGACTGAAAAACGTGTCAAAAATCCCCACATTGGAGGGTACCGTATTATGGGCGCTACCCTTAAACTTGGGTCAATATGAAACATTTTTAGTACGAAAATAATACATGAGTACCCAAAATGAAAAATTACAACCAATTCGGTTGGCAAGCCTGTCCCCAAAATAACGAGTATTGGGGAGGGCCGTTCCATGGGGGTGATATGTGCCATTCAATGAGAACAGACAAAACAAGTGAAAAAGCGTTAAGTTCGGCCGGGCCGAACTTTGGATACCCTCCACCATAGATATACTGACAGGTACTTAAAATGAACATATAGGGAAAATAAAAAAGTGAACATATATCGACATTTCCACATACCAGTTATGTAAAACACAATGTAAACTATAAAACAAATTTCAGAAATTTTTAATGGATAATGAGGGTGTATACACTTTTACACGGTTAAAATGGTTCTAGACCCCATGTTTCTTTGGACCAAATTTGTTTCAGAAAATTTTGATTTCATCCAAACTTTGGCCATCTTATAATTTCTTCCAAACTTACTTCAAGTTTGAAGATGGGGAATATCGGTCCACTCCTTCTGGTACCTCCCACACAGGGGCTAGGTCTAAATACGGGTTATAGTTCATATATAGTTCATTATTGAACCTTACGTTCTAGTTTTTAATCTCGATATCCTCCGCAGGTGATATGATTACAACAGAGTCTTAGAACCACCCCAAAACGCGGAACAGATTGCATAACTATTTTAATATAAACAAGTGAAAAAGCGTTAAGTTCGGCCGGGCCGAACTTTGGATACCCTCCACCATAGATATACTGACAGGTACTTAAAATGAACATATAGGGAAAATAAAAAAGTGAACATATATCGACATTTCCACATACCAGTTATGTAAAACACAATGTAAACTATAAAACAAATTTCAGAAATTTTTAATGGATAATGAGGGTGTATACACTTTTACACGGTTAAAATGGTTCTAGACCCCATGTTTCTTTGGACCAAATTTGTTTCAGAAAATTTTGATTTCATCCAAACTTTGGCCATCTTATAATTTCTTCCAAACTTACTTCAAGTTTGAAGATGGGGAATATCGGTCCACTCCTTCTGGTACCTCCCACACAGGGGCTAGGTCTAAATACGGGTTATAGTTCATATATAGTTCATTATTGAACCTTACGTTCTAGTTTTTAATCTCGATATCCTCCGCAGGTGATATGATTACAACAGAGTCTTAGAACCACCCCAAAACGCGGAACAGATTGCATAACTATTTTAATATAAAAAAGGGGGTTATATAGGGACTACCCCAAAAAGGGGGTACATATTAATAATTTTTTGTAGGGAAATTTGTTACCATATACGACTACAAAATACCAAATTTCAGGGAATTCGGTTGAAAAACGTGCTCAAGAACTTCAAAATAGCGAAAATTTGGGGGTACCCTTATATGGGGGCTACCGGAAAAAGTGGACCTATATTTATAATTTTTAGTGGGGAAATTTGGTACCCTATAAAAACCAAATGTACCAAATTTCAGCGAATTTGGTTGAAAACCGCGCTCAAGATCCTTAAAATACCGAAAATTGGGGGGTACCCTATATGGGGGCTACCCGAAAAAATTGACCTATATTTATAATTTTTCGTATAGAGATTTGCTACCCAATAAGAACTCAAAGTACCGAATTTCAGCGAATTCGGTCGAAAAATGCGATCAAACCCCCCAAAATACCTCAAAATTGGGGGTACCCTTATATGGGGGCTATCCGAAAATATGGACCCATATTTATAATTTTCAGTGGAAAGATTTGCTACCCAATAAGAACTCAATATACCAAATTTGAGCGAATTCAGTTGAAAAACGCGCTCAAGAACCTCAAAATACCGAAAATTGGGGGGTACCCTTATATGGGAGCTATGCCTAAACGTGGACCGATGAAGCCCATCTTCGAACTTGACCTGCCTGCAGACAAAAGACGACTCTATGCAAAATTTTGGCGATCTATCTCAATTCGTTTAGACGCTAGAGTGATTACAACAGACAGACGGACAGACAGACAGACAGACAGACGGACAGACGGACAGACGGACAGACGGACATGCTTAGATCGTCATAGAATTTTACGCTGATCAAGAATATATATACTTTATAGGGTCGGAAATGATTATTTCGATGCGTTACAAACGGAAAAACAAAACTAATATACCCTCCATACTATGGTGGAGGGTATAAAAAGGGGGTTATATAGGGACTACCCCAAAAAGGGGGTACATATTAATAATTTTTTGTAGGGAAATTTGTTACCATATACGACTACAAAATACCAAATTTCAGGGAATTCGGTTGAAAAACGTGCTCAAGAACTTCAAAATAGCGAAAATTTGGGGGTACCCTTATATGGGGGCTACCGGAAAAAGTGGACCTATATTTATAATTTTTAGTGGGGAAATTTGGTACCCTATAAAAACCAAATGTACCAAATTTCAGCGAATTTGGTTGAAAACCGCGCTCAAGATCCTTAAAATACCGAAAATTGGGGGGTACCCTATATGGGGGCTACCCGAAAAAATTGACCTATATTTATAATTTTTCGTATAGAGATTTGCTACCCAATAAGAACTCAAAGTACCGAATTTCAGCGAATTCGGTCGAAAAATGCGATCAAACCCCCCAAAATACCTCAAAATTGGGGGTACCCTTATATGGGGGCTATCCGAAAATATGGACCCATATTTATAATTTTCAGTGGAAAGATTTGCTACCCAATAAGAACTCAATATACCAAATTTGAGCGAATTCAGTTGAAAAACGCGCTCAAGAACCTCAAAATACCGAAAATTGGGGGGTACCCTTATATGGGAGCTATGCCTAAACGTGGACCGATGAAGCCCATCTTCGAACTTGACCGGCCTGCAGACAAAAGACGACTCTATGCAAAATTTTGGCGATCTATCTCAATTCGTTTAGACGCTAGAGTGATTACAACAGACAGACGGACAGACAGACAGACAGACGGACAGACGGACAGACGGACAGACGGACATGCTTAGATCGTCATAGAATTTTACGCTGATCAAGAATATATATACTTTATAGGGTCGGAAATGATTATTTCGATGCGTTACAAACGGAAAAACAAAACTAATATACCCTCCATACTATGGTGGAGGGTATAAAAAGGGGGTTATATAGGGACTACCCCAAAAAGGGGGTACATATTAATAATTTTTTGTAGGGAAATTTGTTACCATATACGACTACAAAATACCAAATTTCAGGGAATTCGGTTGAAAAACGTGCTCAAGAACTTCAAAATAGCGAAAATTTGGGGGTACCCTTATATGGGGGCTACCGGAAAAAGTGGACCTATATTTATAATTTTTAGTGGGGAAATTTGGTACCCTATAAAAACCAAATGTACCAAATTTCAGCGAATTTGGTTGAAAACCGCGCTCAAGATCCTTAAAATACCGAAAATTGGGGGGTACCCTATATGGGGGCTACCCGAAAAAATTGACCTATATTTATAATTTTTCGTATAGAGATTTGCTACCCAATAAGAACTCAAAGTACCGAATTTCAGCGAATTCGGTCGAAAAATGCGATCAAACCCCCCAAAATACCTCAATATGGGAGCTATGCCTAAACGTGGACCGATGAAGCCCATCTTCGAACTTGACCTGCCTGCAGACAAAAGACGACTCTATGCAAAATTTTGGCGATCTATCTCAATTCGTTTAGACGCTAGAGTGATTACAACAGACAGACGGACAGACGGACATGACGGACAGACGGACAGACGGACATAGATTGTCATAGAATTTTACGCTGATCAAGAATATATATACTTTATAGGGTCGGAAATGATTATTTCGATGCGTTACAAACGGAAAAACAAAACTAATATACCCTCCATACTATGGTGGAGGGTATAAAAAGGGGGTTATATAGGGACTACCCCAAAAAGGGGGTACATATTAATAATTTTTTGTAGGGAAATTTGTTACCATATACGACTACAAAATACCAAATTTCAGGGAATTCGGTTGAAAAACGTGCTCAAGAACTTCAAAATAGCGAAAATTTGGGGGTACCCTTATATGGGGGCTACCGGAAAAAGTGGACCTATATTTATAATTTTTAGTGGAGAATATAAGTATCCAATAAGAAACAATTTTGGTAACCAATAAGAAAATAATGTACCAAATTTCAGCGAATTTGGTTGAAAACCGCGCTCAAGATCCTTAAAATACCGAAAATTGGGGGGTACCCTATATGGGGGCTACCCGAAAAAATTGACCTATATTTATAATTTTTCGTATAGAGATTTGCTACCCAATAAGAACTCAAAGTACCGAATTTCAGCGAATTCGGTCGAAAAATGCGATCAAACCCCCCAAAATACCTCAAAATTGGGGGTACCCTTATATGGGGGCTATCCGAAAATATGGACCCATATTTATAATTTTCAGTGGAAAGATTTGCTACCCAATAAGAACTCAATATACCAAATTTGAGCGAATTCAGTTGAAAAACGCGCTCAAGAACCTCAAAATACCGAAAATTGGGGGGTACCCTTATATGGGAGCTATGCCTAAACGTGGACCGATGAAGCCCATCTTCGAACTTGACCTGCCTGCAGACAAAAGACGACTCTATGCAAAATTTTGGCGATCTATATCAATTCGTTTAGACGCTAGAGTGATTACAACAGACAGACGGACAGACAGACAGACAGACGGACAGACGGACAGACGGACAGACGGACATGCTTAGATCGTCATAGAATTTTACGCTGATCAAGAATATATATACTTTATAGGGTCGGAAATGATTATTTCGATGCGTTACAAACGGAAAAACAAAACTAATATACCCTCCATACTATGGTGGAGGGTATAAAAAGGGGGTTATATAGGGACTACCCCAAAAAGGGGGTACATATTAATAATTTTTTGTAGGGAAATTTGCTGGTCTGCGACTACAAAATACCAAATTTCAGGGAATTCGGTTGAAAAACGTGCTCAAGAACTTCAAAATA
>NW_026885553.1:0-69171 GCF_032173495.1 Musca vetustissima
CGACCCGCATTTAGGCCCAGGTCCTATATAAAACATCATACATATTTAATATTAAGCGTGATGCACGGTATTGGGATTCAAAACTAAATTATTAGCTTGGAACTTGAATTATATCGGCTCTTAATTAGGCATAACCTCTTATATAATGAAAACACCAAGTATTCGCTAATTCCTACACAATGTTGTCAATATTGGTGCCGCTTTAGTATGCCTCCAAATTGGAGTATTTTCGGGATTTTATACGCATGTTTCACCCTACTATGTCAACATTTTGGGGTTTGAGATTTTAGGGAAAACTCCCATTGAAATTGCTGAAATTTCTATTTGGTATACAACAATCGTTGGTAGAATTGTAGTTATATGTATGTTCCCCATATTTTCATTTCAAAATGTTGTAAGTATTTCAATGGTGAAGGGTATCCAAAGTTCGGCCCGGCCGAACTTAACGCTTTTTCACTTGTTTATATTAAAATGGTTATCTGAGTTGTTTCGTGTGTTGGGTTTGGGTAGTCGTTACGGGGAGTAGTCAAATTCCGCTTTCTGAAGTATTGTGATAAAAAAATCTAAAACATGACAATAATGAAAAATATCGGCAGACATTTAGGCATCTCCTCAATATAGTCATACCTCCTGACCGGTCATTAATTAGGCATAGCCCTCATATAATCATATCCCCATATATTCACCACTTCCTACACTATGTAATCAATATTGGTCCCCTTTAGGCATAGCCTTATATAACTTTGTAATCTAAATTACAGTGGTTGGAGGATTTTATACACTACCATGTGTTGTCAGTATCAGTCCACTTTTTGGGACTTACAGATTTTAGGAAAAATACCCATTAAAAATTGCTGACATTTGTATTTTACATAAATCGGATTTTAGAGTATATGCGCACTTTTTGGTAGGTTCCCTATATTTTTATTGTATGTATCTGTCAGTATAACTATGGTGAAGGGTATCCAAAGTTCGGTCCCGCCGAACTTAATGCTTTTTCACTTGTTCTTATTTTTCTCATACTTCGCAAAAATGTGCAACTTTTTATACCCTTCACCACACTGTGGTACAGAGTATTATGTCTTTGTGCATATGTTTGTAACAGGCAAAAGGAAACGAGATGGACACATGGTTCCTTTTGAGAATATGCATAGAATCACTTTTTAAGTCGATTTATGCATGTCCGTCTGTCCGTCCGTCCATGTATTTTTGTTAACAAAGTACAGGTCGCATTTGTGATCCGATTTGGATGAAATTTGGCACAGTTCACTTATTTGGCCCAAGGACGAACCCTATTAAATATATATATATATATATCCTTCCATTTGCACGAAATTTGGCATAGCGTACTGAATTAATTCTAGAACGATGTGTGTTAAATTTCGTGAACATCGGTTCAGATTTATATATAGCTCCCATATATATTTTCCTCCGATTTTGGGTAAATAGTGGACCAAAGTCCCAATATATCCTTTGATTTGCAGGAAATTTGGCACAGCCTACTGAATTTATTCTAGAACGATGTGTGTTAAATTTCGTGAAAATCGGTTCAGATCTAGATATTGCTTCCATATATATTTTCGTCCGATTTTATGTAAATGGTGTACCATAGCCCCCATATATCCATCGAATTGCACGAAATTTGGCATAGCACTCCGAATTAAACCTAGAACGACGTTTGTTAAAGTTCCTGAAAATCGGTTCAGATTTAGATATAGCTCCCATATATTTTCGTCGATTTGCACGTAATTTGGCACAGCGTACTGAATTAATTCTAGAACGATGTGTGTTAAGTTTCGTGAAAATCGGTTCAGATTTAGATATAGCTCCCATATATATTTTCTTCCGATTTACTTAAATGTTGCACTAAAATCCCTATATATCCTTCCATTTGCTCGAAATTTGGATTATGGCCGAATGCAAAAAACATACTGAATTAAGTGTAACCTAACATGTGACAAGTTTCGATGAAATCAGTTTAGATTTCTATATTTTGCTTTAAATTTATTTACATAATTTTGTCCATTGTAAGAAGCAACTCTATATCTGAGCAAAATTTAGTATAGGTTGCGGAATGATTGTTGGGATTCCATCTGTTGAATGTATTCAAAGTGGTAAAGGGTATCATATAGTCGGCCCCGTCCGACTTTATTACTTTCCTTACTGGTTTACGATTATTTGAATATATTGTTACGTTCTTGGGTTTTACTAAATCCCGTGTAGACGTTGTTTTATTTCCCGATACAATTCGTACCAAATAAAACGCAGGTTCTTTCGGATTACGATTATTACAATGATTTTATTCACACGACTTTACTTTGCAATTTACTTTACTCGACGGTTTCAATTCGCGATCTGATTCACAACTGACTCACTGCCTTTCCATTCCCTCTATTTATATGAGCCCTGCCTGTCGCTACAGAAGTTTCTAGACGATCTGGTAACACCTAGATCACGAACAATCTACCAATGCAACAAACACATTGAGTAACAATAACAACAACAAACTTACTGAGTGAACAATAACAACAACAAACTTGAGTAAACAAACTTACAATAACAACAACACATATACAGGCGAGGGAATAACAAAGAAAGAGGAATAACAACAACACATATACAGGCGAGGGAATAACAAAGAAAGAGGAATGACGTTTAACAAGAATTGTACGACAATAACAAAATAGAAAATGAAAGAGGAAATGGAAGGATGTAGAAAAATCTATACAGTGGTTGTTGTTGTGAAGTTATTCAAATAAACTGCGTAGTAGAAATTTACGTTACAATTCAAATTCTTAAATTAACGGAATTCATCTAAATTAACTTAAATCTAAAGTTATATTCGTAACAATATTGATATTCACATTTCACGAAGGAAGTCATGTATCAACGTTTTTGTCAATATAATAAACGGCGTAATTTTAATATTTTTTCTTATGGCTAAAATTAAAACCTCGAAAACTTTTTCGCCCATCAACCAAAAATTTGATCGCGAACTGATTCGGGGTCACGACAATTTGCTTTATATATGTACCAAAATATTAAAAAATTGGCAATATTGCCCATATATTTTTGAAGATTTAAAAGAGAAGAAAAATAATTTACAAATTTTTCTTTTTATTGTTTTGTTGTTGTTTTTGTGACTATTAAGTCAGCACTATGGGGTCTTGGGTAATTGGCAGGTATAGTACGCCCAATGTTTTTTAATAAGAGGTTCGACCAATGCCGATATATATATTTATTGGTAAACAATATTACCTTAATGTACAATTATATGTACGGTGGCTTACAATTTAAGCCTAATCACAACAGTCGAAAGGCCACGAGAGTTATTCAAGTAGTAAATAACAATGTTTGTTGACATTTAGATACCTAAAGGTGGCGCAAAAGCAAAACTTAAACAAAAGTCCGTTGAAATCTGTCAGCCTCATACTATTACAAGGATGTAATAAAAAGGAGTAGACAGATTTCAACGGCTACGGCCTTTCAAATTAAAGGCTAAATATTTAACCATTTTATATAGCGATTCTTGCTTAAACAGTAACTAAATAATATTCTTTATTTTTGATAGCGGTCATGATTACTCTTCACTAGAAGATCAGAATCCGAAAATTCTAACGGTGTTAGAAAGAGTAAATATCTTTCTCTCGTATAGGTTAAGTAGCATGTTTTGGAAATTCGTACTACTGTGTACTAAATTTGGTACAATTTAAATTGTGGGTGAATCAATAGAGTTGAAATCCTGAAATTTGGAATCATTGTGGGGGTGTAGGATCGGGGTATGCAGGAAGTTTTGTTGGATGGTTGAGGAGGGTACTTGTGGAAATAATGTGTGCTAAATGGAACAAAATTTGGTCATATTTGGATTTGGGTGAACCTATAGAGCTCGAATCATGAAATTTGGTACTAAATGGTACTCAAATTTAATTTATGGTCGATATTAATGTGTGGATTGTTTTTTCTGTATGCAGTTTTCTGTGGATATAATATGTTAATACATGTTTAAGTATTTCCTACATTCGCTAATATAATCTCACAATCAGCAATCAGTGGTAAGTGCCACTTCATTGGTCTCATTTGGTATACAATTAGTCGCAACAAAATTACCACATCCATTAGGATGGCCATTGGTTAACTTGGTAATTGTGGTTTCCTATCCGGCTGCTAAAGAGCATACAAAAGGGGGGATGGAAAAAATCAAAAATTACGCATATGAATAAATAGAAAAGGATGTATTAATTAACAATAAACGCCCTCCGCCGCGTGGAGGGTATGGGATTGTATTATGTATGTATTGTAGGCCGTTTATGCTTTGAAAAATAATAATGTTCCAAATTACAGACAGACTCTCATGATGGAAGATTGGGGCAGGAATTTCAAAATATAGAAAATTAAGCGGGACTTTTGTATGGGGATTATTTTAAAACATCGCTATATTAAAGAATTTTTGGAAAGAAGTTTTTTATCCAGCAGGGATCCGATGTGCAAAGCAATAGTTGGAAGAAAAAATTCGCTGAACAACCTAATAATACCGAAAATGCGACGGACTGTTTATGTGGGGGATCGATAATGCATAAAGCGACGGATGGCTTAACAGACATATTCTGTGTATGCCTTTAGTATTAAATTACAGCCAAATCGGTGGGCGGGTGCCTTCAAAAATGGGTCGGTACCGTTATATTGAGATATTCCAAAACGTAACCGATATTTACGATTTTTGATAGAAAGATTAGATACTCCATGAGAAACTTGAGCCAAGTAGGTATAGCTCACATATATATCGGATTATATGTAAATGATACACCAAAGAGTGTAGAATGATCTGTGTGAAGATTTTCCTAATTTTTTGTAAACTTCCAAGTTTAGTTCAAACTTTACTCAACAGAGGTTTGCATCATAAAAACGGTTTGTTATTATTCTTAGACGTAGATTGTGATTGACGCTTTTATTATTATAGATATATTACATAATTAATTTATTTTAAAATCGCTAGTGGTTTTATGAATAACACAACCGTCGTTGACTCGAAACTATAGATAATTAAATGTAATAAATTATGTCCGGGTTTCAGTGAGACGACATGTGCCACTTCCCTTCGTTCTTTTCATTTGTACGCCCCTAGACAATCTATTAAACATTTTGAAGACACCCAAAAACACTAGAAGAAAACACATTTTAATTACTTCTAATATTCGTTGCAACTAATATAAAACTATGAACTATGTATACATATGCACACATATGTTACAAACATCATACTATGGAAAACTTTAGTTGATGTGTGTCAAAAGTTCATTAATATTTCGTAGAGAGTTTGGCTAGAATGTATGTAAATGTGCCACCACAATTTATATCACTTATATACGTGTTGAATGTTTTTTTCTCAATTGTATAATACAGTCTTATTTAGTAAATGTTCTGAGATGAACATATATCCCGCAATGTGGAAAATAATCAATATATAACAATAATATTTACCTTTTGTTATTGCAAAATAGTCGGACGTAATTCCAGTTTGTTGTTTTTATAAAACAACTATTTATTAGTGGGGAAAGTATGAAAGCCTTTTGCCAGAGCATGAACATGCTTTTATCACATAATGCATCACATAGTTATAAAGGTCAAACAAAATCTGTCCGGTAAATATTAATTTTTATAAGAAAAGTGCGTTTCCTCAATGGCCACTGGAAAAGTCATTACTGAATTTTCCAACGAAAAGGGCGGGATTGTCATTATTACATGGTACATACGAGGGCAGTTCGGAAGGTTCATAGCCTAGCAGAAAAAGCGCGGTATAAACAGAAAAAAGTTAAGTTAAATTTTGTTTCGATCTGGCAACTACTTCATATAGAAACAGGTGTTTAAAAAAGACGCATCCGCAATTTTTTACAATGAAAGCACGCATTTCTAATTTTTCCATTGTAAAAAATTGCGGATGCGTCTTTTTTGAACACCTGTTTCTATATGAAGGAGTTGCCAGATTGACAAAAATTTAACATGTGTTCATAACCTAGATTGAAGTTTTCAAAAACACATTTATTTCTGTTTATACCGCTCTTTTTGTGTTAGGCTAAGACTTTCCAAACTGCCTTGTAGTAAGTACTTACCTACGAATGGTGTTGTGATGAAAATACGAACCTTTTGGGTGGTAGCATCTCTTGAATGCTGTGCTTGTCAGTGATGTGTTCCGGTGCATGTACAAGGTGTCGTTTCATTTTTTGAGTTTGGTGGTAGAGCCTTCACAAAGTAAATACCTGTATTTCAATAGGGAAAATTTTTTTGAATAACGGTCTTGCAACAAATGAGCGATGTGTGTACATACAACAGTTTCTTCGATATTGCATAAATCAAATGTCACAACTAGTAGTTTCATTGAGACATAACATTTTAAGGAACATACAAGGTGGATATTGTGTACTGCTTTGTTTGTAGATGGGATATTAACAAAAACTTTCAGATACATCTTTAAAATTTAATTCTTAAGGAAGTCCTTTATTTAAAGAAGATGATTTAACCTGTACATTCACTTGTTATTCCACCCACATATCTAAACTTATCCCCTTTAATTTGGGAAATTTTATATAACCATACCATGAGTTCGTTTTCTGCAAATGCCGAAACTAACCATAAAAACTAAAAGAATAAAATTGTCTTTGCAACTTTACGTCTGGCACGTACCTCAAATGTAACGAAGCATAGAAAATAAAAAAGAAGCAACAACATAAAACCCACAAGTCAAGAACACTTAACTCTTCTAACTGTTTACTACAGAGTATTGAACAACTATTAAGAAATGAGAGGAGATGCAAATTTCCTAACAGATGATGATATTCATTTGGTTAAGGGAGGTTAATTTGCTTCCTTGAGTTTTATTAGCTAATGGGAAAATTGCATTTCTAATGGTTTAACTAATTAATACAGTTACTAATTGGATTTTAGTCAACATTGTTGATTTTAGGGAAAATGACCAGGTTACTGCATGTTGGTGTATTACTAATGTATTAGTTTGTTGTTTGTTTGTCGACAAGTTTGAATCTTAGAAATTCAGTAGGCATATGAACAAAATAATGGCAATTACTTTTAGCAAGAAATACTTAAAACTTAAATTTTGACGCCAATTATTAATCTTGAGTAGAGATTTATAAAGAAATATTTAAATTATACATCAAAACGCATCAATTTGACAGAATCGATGAGTTAATGACAAAATGAATATACCCTACATACTGTGGTGGATGGTATAAAACGGCGGTATTTAATACGGGGACTACCTCTAAAATTATACGATTGTTGTTAGTACCCAAAGAGAAAATGAAATGGTAAATTACAATCAATTTGGCTGAAAACGTGTTCAAAATCCTCAATATACAAAAAATTATTCCACTTTCAGCAACTTTCTAATTCGTGTGTACTCGGACTAAATATTGACGCCAAAATTCTCAATAAATTTTACACTGTAAATTGATTACGATAAAATAAGTATAAAAGTCATTTACTTCGGAATTGTTTTACGAGTTACGAGTAATCGGGGAGACTTCGATTCTTTGGTGTATCATTTGTATGTAAATTTGGACCTAATTGAGCAACCATGGCATATACCATTTGGTATGCTACAGCACCACAGTCCACATATGGAACAGACGTATGCTTCTCGGTGAACCAATTACATAAAATCAGACAATAATATATATGGGAGATATATCTAAATCTTAACCGATTTATGTAACTTTAATACACGTATCTTTAAAATTTCATGTAAATCGAACAAACATAAGCTCTTCGGTGCACCATTTACATAACATCGACGAAAATATATTTGGGATCATTCGTCTATCTGGACCTAACTCAGTACACTGCCCAATTTTGTCTCAATTGACAAATATCGGGAGTTTGGTGCAGCAGTTACATAAAGTCAGTCGAAAATATATTTGGAAGTAACAAAATATTGTGCAGTACGCTGCACAATATTTTGTCTCAATCAGAATAACCTTGGGAGTTTGTTGCACCATTTACCTAAAATCGGAGGAACTCTACATGGGAGCTATATCTGGAATTACTTCAGTGCGCTGTGAAAACCGGACAAATCTTTTTCTCCAATTCGGACGAAAATATATATGAGAGCTATATCTAAATCTAAACCGATTTTTTCCAATTTAATAGGGTTCGTCCTTGGGCCTAATATATGAGCTGTGCTAAATTTCATCTAATTCGAATCTTTTGCTGCTACAAACATATGCAAAAATTGATTGACCAGCTAGAACCGAAATTGATTTACTGCTAAGAAATGTATCCATACACAGAGCTAGGTCAAAACTTTATTGAAATGTTTCTGCTAATATGTTTTACACCCTATCCAAACAATGATGTGTGATGCGAATCTATGTTATTGTTTTTAATTAACACCTTCTTTACGACAGTTTTAGTCATATTTGATTAGATAATTGAGACGAGACACATTCCACCTTATACGACCAGTTAGGAATTGTGTAAGCAAAACAAAAATACTAGTGGAGATATATTACATTTCACATAATTCATAATTGGTGGTAATTTCATCATATTATCATATCATACATAGGATAAACTTTACCCGGCATTGTTGTGGTTATGTAATACATGCCAGTTAATTTATTATTAAAATAATTTTCTGCCCCACATTCAATTTACAATGCGATGAAGAATGATATGAAATAAAAGTAGTGGTTGGGCCATATACACAAATAATTATTAATACGGTACCACTCACTCCACAAGGTAGCAGGCTGGCATGTGATACCACTTGTTGACAAAAAGTGTTCGCCCCTCCCTACCAACACCATTGCAAATATTTACTTGCCCAACAGCGTTTTGCATTTCGCCAGGAACATTTGCCGCTTACATTACATGTCGTGCTATCAGGACATAAAAAAGAACTCCAATTAAAATCAGAGGAATGGCAAAATAGACTAGGAAACGCAGCAATACCATCAGTATGGAATACTCCCAGTCCCATTCCTCGGGAAATGGGTAGCATAGAGAAACTGATTTGTTGTTATTCACGACGACTGCCTACAATAAAACAGTAATGACTACAATTTATGTTGAGGCTGTTTTTCGGTATGAATATTATCTCGGGAATTACATTTAAAAGTTTTGATATCTGTGATTTGACATTGACTTGTCTTAATGTATGTTTATATTAATGACAGTAGGCTACAGATTATGGCTAATAGCCATATTGATAAGGCTATGGCTGTTGTCATACGTGTTGCTCGCCTTTTTCCAGCTTAATATATTTGTGAACATGAAATTTGCTGAATGGATCAACAATGGGAAAGACGGATATACTAATGGAGACATTTTTAAAACAAATTCAGACAGCTTATAAAATAAAGTTCCCCGAGTCCATGAACCTATCCCAAGTCAATTACTCTTTGTTACAAAACTTTGTTTGCTATCGAATTCTAATATAAGCATAGCCAATTTTTGTGATCGATTCATTCGATGAATATTTGCGAAGCAATGAACAACACCAAATTTAAGCAAACATCTGCGGCTTTTATTTGGCATTGTTCTTGCCTCGTGCAATTATAAAATAATATTATATTTAGTGGACAGCTTGGACATTAAGTCGGGATAAATTTTTTTATTTATTTATTTACAATTCATTAATATACAATTCAAATATAAATGTCGCCTCTGCGCCAGTTGGTTTTATATAGGCTAATTGACAACAATTTAACATACTATATTAATTCTGATTATTATGTTATATTAACTATATAGAAAGTGTAAAAATAAGTATACAAATTTACAGTAATTGTTCAACAGATTGCAAAGGGTATAATCGAACATCCTTTTTATACAATAAAAAGTTTTCAGAATTTTTAATATGTTCAGGCAAGATATATAACTTACTTCCGGAATGATCTACTCTTTGTTTTAATAGTTTCTACTTTCTTGTAAAAAAGCCATGCTGATTTCGAGAAAAAATTCAATGTGTGATGACCAATATTATTCAGGCATTTAAAAATTTATGAAAGTACTTGTAGTTTGTAACAACCATGTATTGTCAGTATTTGTGGAAACATATTCTTAAACAAGTCCAAAGTAGGGAAAGTTCTTGGTAGGTTTGCTACAACCCTTAACGCTTTATTTTGGAATCTCTGAAGCGACTTCAGTTCTGTGGACTTCCTGAAGCCATAAATGGCAGCAAGATAATTGAAATGGCTTTGAATAAGTGTCTGATAAATCAAAAATTTCGTTTTCATTTTAAATTTATTTTTAAACTTGTACAATAAACCAATACCTGGCGCAATTTTAACTTTGAGTTGTCGAATATGATAATCCCATGAAAGATTGTTTTGGAAATGTATACCAAAATATTTTAGGGTACCCACTTCTCGAATCTCTTCACCATTAATATATAAACTGTAATTTGTTGAAACCCTTGAATGTGGTTTAAACATTATCATTTTAGTTTTATCGGGATTGATAAAGACTTTGTTTATACGCATATATTCCAAAACCAAGCATGTTTGGTCTCAAGGCTACTTCATGAATGCGAGGATATAGTATACTTATATCATCCGCATATAAAAATATTTTACCTGCTAATTTTAAATTTTGAACAGTTTATAAACAGTGAGAATAATAAGGGGCCTAAAATACTTCCCTGAGGCACACCATATTTAACTTCAATTACTCTGCTACGTTCTGTCCCAACTTGTACGAACTGTTTGCGATTATCTAAATAATAATATTAATACTAAGTTATATCTACATCTGAACCGATTTCAACAACAAGATTTCGTGCAAATAAAACAGGATCTATGGTGCGCTACTTATATAAAATGTGACTAAAGTATATATGTGAGCTATATTTAAATCTGAACCGATTTCAAACTTGACCAAAGCAGTCTGGACTAAATTCCATACCCGCTGCTCGTGACTCCTCGGTGCGCCATTTAGATAAAATAGGACGAACATATATATAGGAGCTATACCTAAATCACTCTGTGAAAATTTTTGTCTCAATCGGTCTAATATTGGGAGTTTGGTGCTCCATTTACATAAAATCGTACGAAACTATATTGGGAGCTATATCTAAGTCTGAACAGATTTCAACAAAACTTGGCATATAACAATCTAGACATAATTCAGTATTCTGTGCAAAATGTTGTCTCAATCGGACTAATATTAGGAGTTTGGTGCACCATTTACCTAATATATTTAAATCTGAACCGATTTTCTTAAATTTCAATAGGGTTCGTCCTTCGGACAAATAAGTGAACTGAGTCAAATTTCATCTAAATCATATAATAAATAAATACGACCTGTACTTTTTTAACAAAAGTTCATGGACGGACAGACGGACATGCGTAAATCGACTCAGAAAGTGATTCTATGCATATTCTCAAAAGGAACCATGGGTCTACCTCAATTCCTTTTCCTGTTACAAACATATGCACAAAGACATAATACCCTGTACCACAGTATGGTAAAGGGTATGAAAAGTACTGGAACATACCAAACACTATATTTATACCCTTCACCACACTGTGGCACAGGGTATTATGTCTTTGTGCATATGTTTGTAACAGGCAAAACCTGTCCGATTGGGTCAAAATTTTGCACAGCGCACTGAATCAGGTCCGTGCTTAGTGTGCGGAGTTTTGTTGAAATCGGTTCCGATTTAGATATAGCTCCCATATACATATAGTTTCGTCCGATTTTATGTGAATGATGCACCAAACTCCCAATGTTTGTCCGATTGGCACAAAATTGTGCACAAAGTTTTGAATTAGGTCCAGACTGATGTGTGCGAAGTTTTGTTAAAATCGGTTCAGATTTAGATATAGCTCCCATATATAGTTTTAGTCCAATTTTATGTAAATGGTGCACCAAACTCTCAATACTGGTTCGAGTGAAACAAAATTTTGCACAGCGCACTGAAGTGGGTCCAGATTGATGTATGCGATGTTTTGTTGAAATCGGTTCAAATTTAGATATAGCTCCCATATATAGTTTCGTCCGATTTTATGTAAATTGATCAATTAGGTCCAGATTAACATGCATAAATAATTTTGCTCTGTTTTTTACAAATGGCATACCAAGGAATCAAAGCCTCCCCGATTTATATGGATTTTTTCATATATTTCAGAATGGTATTTCTATGGGTTTTTGTTATAGCTTCAAATATCTATGTAGATCGTGATACCACTTCAAATGTCCTTTAAAGATAACATGGCTGTTTTATATACATGATACTGTATATATTAGCGCCTTTTGTATGTCCGCCTCTGCCCTGTCCGACTTTTGAACTTTCCTTACTGGTTTTATACTACAGAACCAATAAATTTCGTAGTTACATTTGTTATTAGACACATTATTGTAGTGGCTGGGCCAGATCATCTCATTTATCTATTTACGGGTATATGCGTACAATTTGTTGCTAATATTTTTATTACGCTCATTTTATATCACATTCATTATGTGTTAGCAATGTTTCGATTGAATTCATTGGGGTGTATAAAATACGAGCAGCATTTTGGTTTAATGAAGATTTATGACATTTCAAACCAATAGCAAATATGTTCATGTATTAGTGAAGTGAACTTATATTTAATTCAGGACTTTGAACACTAAACATTCAAGTTGTACTTTTTGAAATAAAAGATTTCATAAGCTCTGTTTCTATATCATTTGTAAAAATTATAATTTAAATTTTAAGGAAGAAAAAAACTATAGTCAATGCAAATATGGTTGTTGATGATATATTTTCCTATATAAAGATATATTTGTTTCAATTTTAGCCTTTCGCCATTGGGTTGGTCACATATTTCGACTTGTTCCGAACTAACTTTTGTCAAAAATGTCCTTATTCTTTTGTGCATGACAATATTGTTTTGTTTTCAAATGTTTCTCTTTTATAATTGTGTGGGCGAGAATTTTGACACACATCGACAGCCCATGGGACCTATTTTGAGCACTGCTGATTTAATTGAATATTTATTCGTGTAAATGAAATAAAAAATTTATGAACAATATAGAATGTTGGTATGGAAAAGAAGTCAGTTGTTTAAAAACCACTCCCCGGTTCGAACTGTTTTATGGTCCCATGCTGTGGACATTCTAAATAAATAAAACCGATCTGGGTTTCCTGGCGAAACCAAAATATTACTAATGATGACAGCAGTCCTCAAAATACCAAATAGTGGGCTTTTTGTTATATAGGGACTATACCAAAACAAAGACTGTTATTCATAACTTTTGATTGTGAAATTTGATACCCAAGAAAAATATGTACTTATCAGCCAATTGGTTGAAAGTCAACCAATATTATTACTGAAATCGGACAAAACTTTATATGGGAGCTATATTTAAATCTGAACTGATTTTGAAGAACCATTGCCCACATCATTCTTGCCTCAATTTGATGTACTGTATAAATCAAGCTGCAGAATATTTTAAACCAGTGAGCGAGCAGTATAGTCGGACGGGGCCCATCATATGATACCCTACACAACTACAACCGAACTATAATTTTCTGCAAATCTATATTCCCAGTCTGGGACATATTTCGCAATATTTGCATTATCTTATCCGATTCGAGGTCAACAGCTCTTCTTTTTTCCCTGTCATATTTTCCAAAACATTTACAGCATACGATTCAAATTTGGTTATTTTACACACAAAAGTCTTGGTCATCTGGTCATCTAGGATATACTATCAACTTCTCGGGTCTATGTTCTTCAGGAGTAAATATATATGCCAAATTTTGTACACAGTAGTACGAATTTCCAAAACTTCTTACTTAACACCTTATTTACTACACCACCACAGTGGTGTAGTAAAGTGTTCACTAACAATTCAAATTGTACCAAATTTAGTATACTCCAAATTTCAGGATTTCAACTCTATCGCTTCACTCACAATTTAAATCGTACCAAATTTAGTACACATTTGTACAAATTCCACAGTGATTCTAAATCCAAATTAGAGGACTCCAACTCTATAGGTTCACCCATAATTCCAATTGTACACAATTTAGTTCATAGTAGTACAAATTTCCAAACCCAATCCTACACCCCCAGAGGGATACTAAATCCAAGTTTCTGGATTCCAACTCTGTCCGTTCACCCATAATTCAAATTGTACCAAATTTAGTACACAGTTGGAAAACTTCCTACTTTTTAGCTCTATGCATTCACATGTTACGAAACTGTACCAAATTTAGTACTTTTCGCTTACTTATAGTTCGAATGTCCAAAAACTCCTTTGCTATATATATTCTACACTCTATCTACATTAAAGATTAGATTAGATTAAGAATTAGTATTAGTACTAAGAGATACTAAAAAGTACTAAACATAATACTTGAATGGAATCGGTAGAGATACAAATCTGAAACTTAGTATGGACCTTGAGCTACATGCATATGGCAATCTTGTTCTTTATCTGCGTAAACAACTTTGGCTAGCTTTTTCAGTTGTAGACAAATTGTACATGGGTGGCCATGTTTTCGCAGTGTAACTGTGAACTTTCATTCTTTTGGTTTTAAGGGCGCAGGAAGAATTCTGTGAAAGTTTTCTTTCGTTAAACACATTTTTGCATTCCAATAATCATTTCAAACATAACTAATGTAATGTCTTTCATATATACTTATTATTAAAAAAGTTATTATACATTTCCGTAAAATGCCACGGGTGGGGCACTTTTGAAATTCGAGTCAAAAACGGAGATTTTAACTTTTGGCTTCGATTTCTTAAAATTTCAAATGGGATAATAAGACTACGAAATTAACTGTATTTTTCACCATATTAATTTTTGTTTTTATGTCATTTTATGGTTTAATACATTTTGATCTGAATTTTATAATTTTCGAACAATTTTTTATATATTTTTTTAATAAATAAATGCATTTCTGATATGTTTGAATAAAATACATTTATATTTTAACATAAACACTGTAAAAAACCAAGCCGTTCAAAAATGTCAAGCCTTGTTCAAAGGTGCCCCGGGGCGCAGTTTTGAACACTTTGACTTCCTCCTTTAAAACAGCAATAAAATATTTATATCAAGCTTAAAGTATTCATTGCAAAGGTTACATATGTACCTATTAGTTAAAATTTATACGAAACCAAAAATTATAAACCAAAAATTATATAATGGTACTAAAATGTACTATATATATATATATACTAGCTGAACCCGTGGCGCTTCGCTGCCCCTACTAAACTTTTTAACCTAGGATAGTCCATATAAATGCAATGTTTTTAATGAAGCTACTATTTCATGGCATTTGACCCTTCTGCCAAACATACTTCAATATGGGATTTGATTCATGATTCATTCCCACGGTTAACAATGGTTTGCTATTTATTGATAAATGCGATATCGGTGTTATAGTAGCCCCAAAATCGAACATTAAGGTTCGACTATAGATATTTCTTAAAAATAATATCATCTTTAATTAAAGAAACAAATTTGACTTATTAAAAGGCCAATACAATCCTTCATTCCCATTATTACCAACTTATATGTCTGTCTAATCCCTTCCTCGCTCCGAATAATATCGCATAGATCCCTGCTGTACAATTCTTACTAAGTTTTAATTTTGTATATTTGTTTCATTGCCAAAAAAGGTTTTTAACATGAATATATTTTCGCCACTTCATATTTTAACCGAACCTTAATTTAGTATTGGGCTAAACTATACATACCTTGGTATTTTTAACAAACCAAGATCAATTCCCAATATGGAATGACAACTGAGTTAGTCGTTTACTTTAAACATTCTTGAAATAATAGCTTTAGTCATATCCAGTTCATACATATCCAGTCATATCCAGTTTTTATAGAATTTATAGCTGGGCTGTCCAAAAAATGTAAAATTTGTGTGATTGTATTTGTTTTAAATACAAAAATTTCAAAATTTCTGCTTCTCTGTCATTCAATTGTGAAAAAAATTGTAAAATTTATTATTTAATAATTTAAGGAATTGCAAATTAGTTTGTTTATGATATATTTTCCCATATAAAGATGTATTTGCCTCTTTTTCACCTTCTGCCATTGCATTAATCATATATTTCGACTTGTGCCAAACTGATTTTTGCCAAAAATATCCTTATTTTTTCGTTCAGTATATGAAAACAAAAGGAAATAAATGACCATTTTAAAAATATTTGTTTCATTTTCAAATGTTTCTCATTTATAATTGTGTGTGTGAGAAATTTGAAACGCACCGACAGCCCACGTGACCTAGTGTGGGCACTGCTGATTTATAGGCGTGAAATGAATAACAACGGACGTTAACGGATTTATTTAACTGGTGGTTATTATCATTACTGATAATGACATAATACGACCAAAAATTATTAGTCGGAAATTCTTAATTGGGACCAATTTTACTTCCTGGTCATTTAAGATTGAATATGTAATCATCTGAGTACCATACACATGTTTATGAACCAATTTATTCAAGATATTCATAGATATGCAAAGAAACTAAATATTAGTTCAGATGTATACTTTTGATGATATATCTCCTCGTGATTGCGGAATTCTGAAAGTTTATCTTGTCTGTCTTACTTTTATGGGAAGGAATAACACTGTGGAAATTTATGTAGAGTTTATTAAACGATTTTTTTGTCTACAACCAAAATAGTTTCTATTTTCTATGTATAGATAAATTAAACGCAATTGAGAGTAAATTTCCCCCATTCTATATCTTCAATTTTTGTAGGGATGATTCATATTTGTAACTAAGTTACTCAGACAAATTTTGAAGTTGGAATCTGTAATCCTTTTAAGACATAAGCATGGAGTTGAAATATTATTTCCGATTTATGATTACTTTCGAAGCTATAACTCCACATCCACGCCGAATTTTAGAAGTTTGTATAGCCTATGTTATTTGCCTCGGATTGTATGGCGTGCGGTGAAAATTTCAGTAAAATCTGTTTATGGTGTTTGCATCTAGAAATGAAACTTTTTTTTCATACATGTGAATACCTTAAGTGCAACGGGGAGTGCATTTTCCCCCGATCGTACCAGGCTCATTTTTGTATGGATGGTGTGTATTCACACCTTCGTTATTCAGGCAAATTTTGAAAACGGTATCTGTAACCGTTCTTAAGATAAACGCATATTACATGTTCAGAAATTTTGAGGTATGTTTACTATTGATGCTATAACTCCGCATCCACGCGGAATTTCTTCGCCGATTGGCTTTATCCTAGTTCATACGAGAGCTATACACACCCAGAGAAACGTATCAAAATTTGGAACCGATTGGATTATTTGGACTTATCGTGCCCGCCATTCGTAAAACACTGCTTCGAGAAAAATGCGTTTAAATTTTGAGATTCACTCTTGCCGTCGCTTGATGCTTACACAATAAATCGGCTATATCTTCAATAGCTCTTGAGATTTTCAGTTGAAATTTTGTAGAACTAGAGTTAAATAAAAACACGTGAAAAAGCGTTAAGTTCGGCCGGGCCGAACTTTGGATACCCTCCACCATAGAAATACTTACAAAATTTCGAAATGAAAATATAGGGAACTACAATTCTACCAACGATTGTTGTATACCAAATAGAAATTTCAACAATTTCAATGGGAGTTTTCCCTTAAATCTCAAACCCCAAAATGTTGACATAGTAGGGTGAAACATGCGTATAAAATTCCGAAAATACTCCAGTTTGGAGGCATACTAAAGCGGCACCAATATTGACAACATTGTGTAGGAATTAGCGAATACTTGGTGTTTTTTTTATTGTATAAGAGGTTATGCCTAATTAAGGGCCGATATAGCTCAAGTTCCAAGCTAATAATTGAGTTTTGAATCCCAATACCGTGCATCACGCTAAATATTAAATATGTATGATGTTTTATATAGGACCTGGGCCTAAATGCGGGTCGATATAGTTCATTCTCAAACCTCACGTTCTAGTTTTTATGTCGATATCCTCCGATATAAAAATGATTGCAACATCGACTACATCGTTTTAGAATTCCATGCTATAATCGTTTAGAATCCCCATTCTATGGTGGAATACAGCTATATATTGGGAGAACCCCAACACACGGAACAAATTAGCTATTTTGATATAAACCAGTAAGGAAAGTAGTAAAGTCGGGCTGGGCCGACTATATGATACCCTTCACCACTTTGGGTATATTCTACATATGTATCCCAACAGACGACGCGATTTTGTTATATATCTATATCTGAACCAATTTCAGGGAAAATTGCCAGAGACTAATTTATATTACTTCAGTACGTTGTTTCATTCGGCCTTGCTATAGATCTTTTCACGCAGCTTAGCAACATCATTTTAGACTTAATTTAGTACTTCAGTAGTGTTGGCGGTTTATTTGGGATACCATTTGTATTTTGTTTTTATAAAAAAACAACTATTTATTAGTGGGGAATGTATGGCATTGATTGCCGACGGGAAAGGCAGGGAAGACTATAGTTTCGGATCACGCCACTGATCCTCGTCAGTTCCCTTAGTTTTTTGTTGGGAAATTCTCCCCAGAAGCTATTGCTTCTATACAAAAAAACCTTACAAACCCAAATGTCTCTTGTAACAAAGCGAAGTACTTAGCTGATCAACGTACCCTATACCAAAATTCGTGCAAATCGAAAGATATATAGGGTCTTTGGTACACCAATTACCTTATATCGGATGAAAATATATATGGGAGTTATATCTAAATCTGAACCGATTGTCACGAAACTTTGCACACATCATTCTAGACTTAATTCAGTACGCTATACTAAAAGATTTCCAGGGACTTTAGTGGACTATTTACCTAAAATCGGGCGAAATCATATATGGGAGCTAAATCTAAATTTGTACCGATTGCCACGAAACTTTGCACACATCATTCTAAACTTAATTTAGTACGCTATTCCAAATTTCGTGCAAATCGAAAGATATATAGGGACTTTTGTACACAATTTACCTTAAATCGGACGAAGATATATATGGGAGCTATATCTAAATCTAAACCTTAATTTAGTATTGGGCTAAACTATACATACCTTGGTATTTTTAACAAACCAAGATCAATTCCCAATATGGAATGACAACTGAGTTAGTCGTTTACTTTAAACATTCTTGAAATAATAGCTTCAGTCATATCCAGTTCATACATATCCAGTCATATCCAGTTTTTATAGAATTTATAGCTGGGCTGTCCAAAAAATTTAAAATTTGTGTGATTGTATTTGTTTTAAATACAAAAATTTCAAAATTTCTGCTTCTCTGTCATTCAATTGTGAAAAAAATTGTAAAATTTATTATTTAATAATTTAAGGAATTGCAAATTAGTTTGTTTATGATATATTTTCCCATATAAAGATGTATTTGCCTCTTTTTCACCTTCTGCCATTGCATTAATCATATATTTCGACTTGTGCCAAACTGATTTTTGCCAAAAATATCCTTATTTTTTCGTTCAGTATATGAAAACAAAAGGAAATAAATGACCATTTTAAAAATATTTGTTTCATTTTCAAATGTTTCTCATTTATAATTGTGTGTGTGAGAAATTTGAAACGCACCGACAGCCCACGTGACCTAGTTTGGGCACTGCTGATTTATAGGCGTGAAATGAATAACAACGGACGTTAACGGATTTATTTAACTGGTGGTTATTATCATTACTGATAATGACATAATACGACCAAAAATTATTAGTCGGAAATTCTTAATTGGGACCAATTTTACTTCCTGGTCATTTAAGATTGAATATGTAATCATCTGAGTACCATACACATGTTTATGAACCAATTTATTCAAGATATTCATAGATATGCAAAGAAACTAAATATTAGTTCAGATGTATACTTTTGATGCTATATCTCCTCGTGATTGCGGAATTCTGAAAGTTTATCTTGTCTGTCTTACTTTTATGGGAAGGAATAACACTGTGGAAATTTATGTAGAGTTTATTAAACGATTTTTTTGTCTACAACCAATATAGTTTCTATTTTCTATGTATAGATAAATTAAACGCAATTGAGAGTAAATTTCCCCCATTCTATATCTTCAATTTTTGTAGGGATGATTCATATTTGTAACTAAGTTACTCAGACAAATTTTGAAGTTGGAATCTGTAATCCTTTTAAGACATAAGCATGGAGTTGAAATATTATTTCCGATTTATGATTACTTTCGAAGCTATAACTCCACATCCACGCCGAATTTTAGAAGTTTGTATAGCCTATGTTATTTGCCTCGGATTGTATGGCGTGCGGTGAAAATTTCAGTAAAATCTGTTTATGGTGTTTGCATCTAGAAATGAAACTTTTTTTTCATACATGTGAATACCTTAAGTGCAACGGGGAGTGCATTTTCCCCCGATCGTACCAGGCTCATTTTTGTATGGATGGTGTGTATTCACACCTTCGTTATTCAGGCAAATTTTGAAAACGGTATCTGTAACCGTTCTTAAGATAAACGCATATTACATGTTCAGAAATTTTGAGGTATGTTTACTATTGATGCTATAACTCCGCATCCACGCGGAATTTCTTCGCCGATTGGCTTTATCCTAGTTCATACGAGAGCTATACACACCCAGAGAAACGTATCAAAATTTGGAACCGATTGGATTATTTGGACTTATCGTGCCCGCCATTCGTAAAACACTGCTTCGAGAAAAATGCGTTTAAATTTTGAGATTCACTCTTGCCGTCGCTTGATGCTTACACAATAAATCGGCTATATCTTCAATAGCTCTTGAGATTTTCAGTTGAAATTTTGTAGAACTAGAGTTAAATAAAAACACGTGAAAAAGCGTTAAGTTCGGCCGGGCCGAACTTTGGATACCCTCCACCATAGAAATACTTACAAAATTTCGAAATGAAAATATAGGGAACTACAATTCTACCAACGATTGTTGTATACCAAATAGAAATTTCAACAATTTCAATGGGAGTTTTCCCTTAAATCTCAAACCCCAAAATGTTGACATAGTAGGGTGAAACATGCGTATAAAATTCCGAAAATACTCCAGTTTGGAGGCATACTAAAGCGGCACCAATATTGACAACATTGTGTAGGAATTAGCGAATACTTGGTGTTTTTTTTATTGTATAAGAGGTTATGCCTAATTAAGGGCCGATATAGCTCAAGTTCCAAGCTAATAATTGAGTTTTGAATCCCAATACCGTGCATCACGCTAAATATTAAATATGTATGATGTTTTATATAGGACCTGGGCCTAAATGCGGGTCGATATAGTTCATTCTCAAACCTCACGTTCTAGTTTTTATGTCGATATCCTCCGATATAAAAATGATTGCAACATCGACTACATCGTTTTAGAATTCCATGCTATAATCGTTTAGAATCCCCATTCTATGGTGGAATACAGCTATATATTGGGAGAACCCCAACACACGGAACAAATTAGCTATTTTGATATAAACCAGTAAGGAAAGTAGTAAAGTCGGGCTGGGCCGACTATATGATACCCTTCACCACTTTGGGTATATTCTACATATGTATCCCAACAGACGACGCGATTTTGTTATATATCTATATCTGAACCAATTTCAGGGAAAATTGCCAGAGACTAATTTATATTACTTCAGTACGTTGTTTCATTCGGCCTTGCTATAGATCTTTTCACGCAGCTTAGCAACATCATTTTAGACTTAATTTAGTACTTCAGTAGTGTTGGCGGTTTATTTGGGATACCATTTGTATTTTGTTTTTATAAAAAAACAACTATTTATTAGTGGGGAATGTATGGCATTGATTGCCGACGGGAAAGGCAGGGAAGACTATAGTTTCGGATCACGCCACTGATCCTCGTCAGTTCCCTTAGTTTTTTGTTGGGAAATTCTCCCCAGAAGCTATTGCTTCTATACAAAAAAACCTTACAAACCCAAATGTCTCTTGTAACAAAGCGAAGTACTTAGCTGATCAACGTACCCTATACCAAAATTCGTGCAAATCGAAAGATATATAGGGTCTTTGGTACACCAATTACCTTATATCGGATGAAAATATATATGGGAGTTATATCTAAATCTGAACCGATTGTCACGAAACTTTGCACACATCATTCTAGACTTAATTCAGTACGCTATACTAAAAGATTTCCAGGGACTTTAGTGGACTATTTACCTAAAATCGGGCGAAATCATATATGGGAGCTAAATCTAAATTTGTACCGATTGCCACGAAACTTTGCACACATCATTCTAAACTTAATTTAGTACGCTATTCCAAATTTCGTGCAAATCGAAAGATATATAGGGACTTTTGTACACAATTTACCTTAAATCGGACGAAGATATATATGGGAGCTATATCTAAATCTAAACCTTAATTTAGTATTGGGCTAAACTATACATACCTTGGTATTTTTAACAAACCAAGATCAATTCCCAATATGGAATGACAACTGAGTTAGTCGTTTACTTTAAACATTCTTGAAATAATAGCTTCAGTCATATCCAGTTCATACATATCCAGTCATATCCAGTTTTTATAGAATTTATAGCTGGGCTGTCCAAAAAATTTAAAATTTGTGTGATTGTATTTGTTTTAAATACAAAAATTTCAAAATTTCTGCTTCTCTGTCATTCAATTGTGAAAAAAATTGTAAAATTTATTATTTAATAATTTAAGGAATTGCAAATTAGTTTGTTTATGATATATTTTCCCATATAAAGATGTATTTGCCTCTTTTTCACCTTCTGCCATTGCATTAATCATATATTTCGACTTGTGCCAAACTGATTTTTGCCAAAAATATCCTTATTTTTTCGTTCAGTATATGAAAACAAAAGGAAATAAATGACCATTTTAAAAATATTTGTTTCATTTTCAAATGTTTCTCATTTATAATTGTGTGTGTGAGAAATTTGAAACGCACCGACAGCCCACGTGACCTAGTTTGGGCACTGCTGATTTATAGGCGTGAAATGAATAACAACGGACGTTAACGGATTTATTTAACTGGTGGTTATTATCATTACTGATAATGACATAATACGACCAAAAATTATTAGTCGGAAATTCTTAATTGGGACCAATTTTACTTCCTGGTCATTTAAGATTGAATATGTAATCATCTGAGTACCATACACATGTTTATGAACCAATTTATTCAAGATATTCATAGATATGCAAAGAAACTAAATATTAGTTCAGATGTATACTTTTGATGCTATATCTCCTCGTGATTGCGGAATTCTGAAAGTTTATCTTGTCTGTCTTACTTTTATGGGAAGGAATAACACTGTGGAAATTTATGTAGAGTTTATTAAACGATTTTTTTGTCTACAACCAATATAGTTTCTATTTTCTATGTATAGATAAATTAAACGCAATTGAGAGTAAATTTCCCCCATTCTATATCTTCAATTTTTGTAGGGATGATTCATATTTGTAACTAAGTTACTCAGACAAATTTTGAAGTTGGAATCTGTAATCCTTTTAAGACATAAGCATGGAGTTGAAATATTATTTCCGATTTATGATTACTTTCGAAGCTATAACTCCACATCCACGCCGAATTTTAGAAGTTTGTATAGCCTATGTTATTTGCCTCGGATTGTATGGCGTGCGGTGAAAATTTCAGTAAAATCTGTTTATGGTGTTTGCATCTAGAAATGAAACTTTTTTTTCATACATGTGAATACCTTAAGTGCAACGGGGAGTGCATTTTCCCCCGATCGTACCAGGCTCATTTTTGTATGGATGGTGTGTATTCACACCTTCGTTATTCAGGCAAATTTTGAAAACGGTATCTGTAACCGTTCTTAAGATAAACGCATATTACATGTTCAGAAATTTTGAGGTATGTTTACTATTGATGCTATAACTCCGCATCCACGCGGAATTTCTTCGCCGATTGGCTTTATCCTAGTTCATACGAGAGCTATACACACCCAGAGAAACGTATCAAAATTTGGAACCGATTGGATTATTTGGACTTATCGTGCCCGCCATTCGTAAAACACTGCTTCGAGAAAAATGCGTTTAAATTTTGAGATTCACTCTTGCCGTCGCTTGATGCTTACACAATAAATCGGCTATATCTTCAATAGCTCTTGAGATTTTCAGTTGAAATTTTGTAGAACTAGAGTTAAATAAAAACACGTGAAAAAGCGTTAAGTTCGGCCGGGCCGAACTTTGGATACCCTCCACCATAGAAATACTTACAAAATTTCGAAATGAAAATATAGGGAACTACAATTCTACCAACGATTGTTGTATACCAAATAGAAATTTCAACAATTTCAATGGGAGTTTTCCCTTAAATCTCAAACCCCAAAATGTTGACATAGTAGGGTGAAACATGCGTATAAAATTCCGAAAATACTCCAGTTTGGAGGCATACTAAAGCGGCACCAATATTGACAACATTGTGTAGGAATTAGCGAATACTTGGTGTTTTTTTTATTGTATAAGAGGTTATGCCTAATTAAGGGCCGATATAGCTCAAGTTCCAAGCTAATAATTGAGTTTTGAATCCCAATACCGTGCATCACGCTAAATATTAAATATGTATGATGTTTTATATAGGACCTGGGCCTAAATGCGGGTCGATATAGTTCATTCTCAAACCTCACGTTCTAGTTTTTATGTCGATATCCTCCGATATAAAAATGATTGCAACATCGACTACATCGTTTTAGAATTCCATGCTATAATCGTTTAGAATCCCCATTCTATGGTGGAATACAGCTATATATTGGGAGAACCCCAACACACGGAACAAATTAGCTATTTTGATATAAACCAGTAAGGAAAGTAGTAAAGTCGGGCTGGGCCGACTATATGATACCCTTCACCACTTTGGGTATATTCTACATATGTATCCCAACAGACGACGCGATTTTGTTATATATCTATATCTGAACCAATTTCAGGGAAAATTGCCAGAGACTAATTTATATTACTTCAGTACGTTGTTTCATTCGGCCTTGCTATAGATCTTTTCACGCAGCTTAGCAACATCATTTTAGACTTAATTTAGTACTTCAGTAGTGTTGGCGGTTTATTTGGGATACCATTTGTATTTTGTTTTTATAAAAAAACAACTATTTATTAGTGGGGAATGTATGGCATTGATTGCCGACGGGAAAGGCAGGGAAGACTATAGTTTCGGATCACGCCACTGATCCTCGTCAGTTCCCTTAGTTTTTTGTTGGGAAATTCTCCCCAGAAGCTATTGCTTCTATACAAAAAAACCTTACAAACCCAAATGTCTCTTGTAACAAAGCGAAGTACTTAGCTGATCAACGTACCCTATACCAAAATTCGTGCAAATCGAAAGATATATAGGGTCTTTGGTACACCAATTACCTTATATCGGATGAAAATATATATGGGAGTTATATCTAAATCTGAACCGATTGTCACGAAACTTTGCACACATCATTCTAGACTTAATTCAGTACGCTATACTAAAAGATTTCCAGGGACTTTAGTGGACTATTTACCTAAAATCGGGCGAAATCATATATGGGAGCTAAATCTAAATTTGTACCGATTGCCACGAAACTTTGCACACATCATTCTAAACTTAATTTAGTACGCTATTCCAAATTTCGTGCAAATCGAAAGATATATAGGGACTTTTGTACACAATTTACCTTAAATCGGACGAAGATATATATGGGAGCTATATCGAAATCTAACCCGATTTTCACGAAACTTAACACACATCATTCTAAACCCAATTCATTACACTGTGCCAAATTTCGTGCAAATCGAAAGATATATAGGGATTTTTGTACACAACTTACCTTAAATCGGACGAAGATATATATGGGAGCTATATCTAAATCTGAACCGATTTTCACGAAACTTGGCATACATCATTCTAGACCTTATTCATTACGCTGTGCCAGATTTCGTGCCAATCGAAAGATATATAGGGGCTTTGGTACACAATTTACCTTAAATCGGACGAAGATATATATGGGAGCTATATCTAAATCTGAAACGATTTTCACGAAACTTGGCATACATCATTCTAGACCTTATTCATTACGCTGTGCCAAATTTCGTGCAAGTCGAATAATATATATAGGGATTTTATTACACAATTTACCTTAAATTGGACGAAGATATATATGGGAGCTATATCTAAATCTGAACCGATTTTCACAAAACTTGGCATACATCATTCTAGACCTTATTCATTACGCTGTTCCAAATTTCGTGCAAATCGAAAGATATATAGGGATTTTATTACACAATTTAGCATAAATCGAAGGAAGATATATATGGGAGCTATATCTAAATCTGAACCGATTTTCACAAAACTTGGCATACATCATTCTAGACCTTATTCATTACGCTGTGCCAAATTTCGTGCAAATCGAAAGATATATATAGGGATTTTATTACACAATTTACCTTAAATCGGACGAAGATATATATGGGAGCTATATCTAAATCTGAACCGATTTTTATGAAATTTTACACACATCATTCTAGACCTAATTCATTACGCTGTGCCAATTTTCGTGCAAATCGAGAGATATATAGGGACGTTGGTGAACCATTCACTTTAAATCGGACGAAAATATATATGGGAGCTATATCTAAATCTGAACCGATTTTTCCCAATTTCAATAGGGTTCGTCCTTGGGCCAAACAAATGAGCTGTGCCAAATTTCATCCAATTCGGATCATAAATGCGACCTGTACTTTGTTTACAATTTAACATCTACAGACGGACAGACGGACGGACATGCATAAATCGACTCTGAAAGTGATTCTATGGATATTCTCAAAAGGAACCATGGGTCTATCTCGACCCATGGTTCCTTTTGAGTTATCCTTTTGGGTTATCAGAAAAAGTAGACCGATGTTTATAATTTTTAATGGGGAGATTTGCTACCCAATAAGAACTCAAAGTACCAAATTTCAGCGAATTCGGTTGAAAAACGAACTCAAAAACTTCAAAATTCCGAAAATTGGGGGGTACCTTTATGTGGGGGCTATCAGAAAAAGTGGACCTATGTTTATAATTTTTTGTGTAGATATTAGGCACCAAATAAGAACCCAATGTACCAAATTTCAGCGTATTCTGTTGAAAAACGCGCTCAAGAAATCCAAAATACCGAAAATTGGGGTGTACCCTTATATGAGGGCTATCAGAAAAAGTGGGCCGATCTTTATAATTTTTTGTACCAAAGTACCAAATTTCAGCGAACTTCGTTGAAAAACGAGATTAAGAACCTCAAAATACCGAAAATTGGGGGGTACCCTTATATGGGAGCTATGCCTAAACGTGGACCGATTATCCCATCTTCGAACTTGACCTGCCTGCACAAAATACGACTCTATGCAAAATTTTGGCGATTTATATCAATTCTTTTAGTCGCTAGAGTGATTACATCAGACGGACATGGTTAAATCGTCATAGAATTTTGTGCTGATCAAGAATATATATGGTAAATTACAAAATTCTTTTAAAATTCCATAAAAAATTTGAAAACTTTTTTTGCGAGCACATTTATGATTTTTGGTACATAGGTTAAGTAAAATATGCTGATTCGAAATATGTTCGTGATCACAAATTCGGATGCTGCGCACAAAAGTTATAGCGATTTTAAATCTTGTATTTCAAATATAAATTAAATTAATTCCTATTTGTTGTAATTCGCGAATTTCTTCACAAGTGGTTAAACACATTTGTTTTCATTGTCACATTGAAATACGGTTCAATAGTCGCGAAAAACAAATAGAAGCATGAAGATATCTGAAAATAAAATAAATTAATTTTTTAATTAAATCGAAATGTTTTTTAAATTTTCGATTTTTTAGCATGGTTAAGGGAATACGGTTTTGCCTCAATCTTCTAAGATATGCCACGCTGTTTTTCTTCAAATTCTTTTAGATGATTGTTAAATATCGGTATATTCATCTGATAACAGTTTCGACTGTAAAAATTACTAAATATATTGCAGTTACAATACGAAAACATTATCAATATTTAAAAGCAATGCAATGCAGTTGAAATCAGTTGATGCGCATGCGGTTTTCGTATAAACCGAATCAATATCTTCCAATAATTATGCATTTTTCGAGGTTTGATTTAGCGGCCAAAGTGTGCTGCTCGATGCACTTTACTATGAAAAAACCCTAAAAATGGCGCAACGTGCATACGATTTTTATGCGCACCCGATTTCAGTAATCTCCTATGAAAATACACAAAAGGACACCTATTTTAAAAGGATCGGTTGAGAATCGATTTTGGATAAAATTCGCATATTATTGGCGTATTGATTTATTTTTGACCTATTTTCACACACAGTCGCGAATATGATAACACAAGAATGAATGTATGTGAAACCAATTCGAAGAAAAACGCGATTATGTACGTGAATTTGCCAAAATAAGTTTTTGCAGTTTTTCCCACATTCAAGGTACCTATATTCGCCGTTTTATTGGGCGGAATTGAACATGAATGGGCTCATTAGATCCGGCACGTAAAAAAAACTAAAATCACGCGGGATTCCACGGAATTTGAATGGACTTTCTTAATTTTAGACTCAAAAAATATGTTTTTTTATAAAAATTTACGCACCAAATTTTCGTCTTTGGAACCCAATTGTAAAGAATCTACGGTGAGCACATTCATGAGATATACACTAAACGAAGCAAAATCACGGGTACTACAATCCTATAATTAGTTTAGTCCATTATCTGGATGCGCATCCTAATTATAAGAAAAATTCAAAAAACACCGAAAATCCGGCTTCAAAATGTCAGCATCCTTTTTGGTGATTATATCGAAAAATCATACATTAGAATCATATTGTCCATAGGGTATTCTGCAACTTAGTCACTGATCACATGTGCGTGCGTTGTGTAGTTTAGCCACAAATCAGGAACAAACACAAAAAATCTCGTTGGCTTTAACACATTTTCACCCATTTTTTAACATTACCACCATCACAGCTTCCACCAAACTTATTATTTATTACCAATATTTTAAGATTTTGATAAGATAAGATTTCATTTTATAGAAATTAATTTAAATTATATGCAATATGTTCATATTTCGCGAGTTATAAAGTTGCAAACCTCAGCTTTAAGGAATTTAAAAGTTTTTTGTAATTTCCCATATATTTTATAGGGTCGGAAATGATTATTTCGATGCGTTACAAACGGAAAAACAAAACTAATATACCCTCCATAGAATGGTGAAGGGCATAAAAATTGACACGGTGAATGGGGGGTCCCTTAAGCTATTACAAATAGAATTATGTGCAGAAATACTTTTTGGAAATTAGTACTGAAATGGTACTAAAAAGTACTACGAACTGTATAACGCCGGAACGGTTGGAACTACAACAAAATTCGGTATGCAACTTTGTCAATGATAAACAAATCAGAATGTGCAAACAAATTTTGAAAGTTATTACTAAAGGTGCTAAAAACTTCTTAATTGTATACTACGATGGAACATGTAGGGATATATACTTATGCTATTACAACTAAAATGATGGGCAAACATATTTTTTTTTTAAATTAGTACTAGAATATATTAAACATTTATAAAATGTCTAAATGTGAAACTTCGCATATAGCTTTAACTGTTAAGTCGCGATAAAGAGTACTAAGTAATAAAATACAATGGAACTGGTAGAAATAGAAATCTTAAATTTAGTATGTAGCTTACTCTAATGCAAATAGAATGCTAAGCATAATTGTTTTGAAGTTAGTACTGAATACAGAAGTATAATGGAACCGTTTTCTGACGAGGTATATACATTTAACTATTACAAATACTATGCTATACAGTATTATATTTTTGAAATTAGTTCTAAAATGGTACAAAATATTACATTATAATCGAAAAATTAGAGATTGAAATCTGAAATTTATCATTTAGCTTAACTATTACAAATAGAGTGATATACATAAATATTTTGGGTATATTGTACTAAATACTGTACCACAGTGATTGGTAAAAAATATAAATGTAAATTTAGAGTACAAAAATGTCCAACTCTTATTACAAATAGAAATTCGTACAAAATATTCTGAAATTCGGCACTGAAAAACGGACGAGACTTCATGTACAAATAAGTGAAACTATGCAAACAAGCTGTTGAATACCACAAGTACTAAAGTGTTGGCACTTTTGAAAGCAAATGTTTCAAAAATTTCTAAAATAATAGTATCGATATATATTTCTAACGATGTTTCGAACCACACTGGAAATATTATAAAGAGTACACTTTCAGAAACTTCAAAAATATGTAAGTTGTACTCGATATAGTAGGATAGAAGCATTAAAGTCTCTGTTCGAAAGAAATGCGTAGTAAGATCTGTGATTTTCTTACAAAATTGAAAATATAAAACGTATTATTAAAATGTTTCAAATTTATACTTAATTCAAACGTATATTGTGTAGCTAAATTAATGTTTATATATTTTAACTATAAAAAGATTTCCTAACAACGACATGTAATTTTAACAACAAACAAATAAGGCTAATAGTCAATTTCTACTGAAAAGTAGCCATGAGTGCCACAGCTATGCGAATAACGTTTTCAAAGTTCTCATTTATACAGCACAACTGTCTACAATTTTCGATCTTTGTTTTTCTTGCTGATTACTATTCCATTCCGAGTGACTTTCACGTCAAAGTTCTTTGAAGGGATGGCAGTATTTTGCCACCACATAAATGTTTTGCATTCTGCGATAGACCGACACAGCGCCAATTTTATTTGCACCATTTCCGTTGAATCAGTTTTTGGATTGAAATGTATTTTTTGTTGCGTGGGTGGGTGGGATGAATGATTTTTTTTCTAGGGCGGCGCTATCCAAACTGTCTGCAACAATTGAAGCACAGCCACTCGTTCGGGCCAATACATGGATTGGTGGACTCCGCCAAAATTATAATTTTCCTTTAAATTTTAAATCACCAATAAATTATTTGACGCGCGCGCTCTGCATGTGAAACCCGAACTGAAGAGACTGAGGAAATGAACAGTGTAGCCACATCAATAAAAAAATAAGGCTGTGTTCAGTGTACTTATTACTACATTTTTATCAACACTGAAAAAGGGTAGCCATTTAGTGCAACATTCGCCATTAAATGTATTTTCCTAAAAAATTATTGGAAAATTGATGAAAATGGAGGAAAATGTAGACTCTATAAATAAGGGTAGGAGCAAGAGTATAGCTCTAGTCTAGGATTAACCGTCACAGGTCTGAGTGCACCACAAAACTGTTGAGAAAAATCCAAATAAATACCAAAAAAAGACAGCGACAGTCAATATATGTGTAAACGTTTTTATTTAATGATATTTTTTGTTAACCGGTGGAATCAAAAAATTACCGTGAGTTTTCTTATAATGAGGTGATTTGATATGAGTATAAACGGGAGATATTTTTTGGTAGGTTCCCCAGAAAAACGCCAACACCAATCTGCTACTGGCCTCCGGTATTCCCAAGAGGAGGTCAGTGATTATTTTTTTGGATCTCCAACGAGCCGTTTGTGTTGTGTATGTGGATGTGTGGCCTTGCTTTTGTTGACAGCACGTAAGCCGTTTTGGTGGCCGATGGTAATAAATCCTCAATAATTTTTGGCCGGAAAAGAGGTAATAGTGCTAGACATCTAAGGCTGGCGGTTATCTGAAATATATCAAAAGAAATATAAAGAAAACGATAAATTTTAATACTGGGAGCTGGGAATAAACCCATGCCTTTTTGCCCTAAAAACATTCCCTAACTTTGAAAAAGATCATGTTTCCATCTAAGTAATCATTTTAATCACAATTAATCATTATAAGAGACAAATTGTTTAAGTGTATCTTGTGTTGTCCTTGTGAATGTCAGCATTTTTATTTGAATTTGTAAGGATTTGTGATTTGACTCCAGATTGTTTTTAAGTGTTTAAAGGTCATATAATTCTCTGAAGGAAGACTAAGGATTCGTCGTATGTAGTTTTAACGCCGGGTTGGCCTATTCAACCATTATAAACGAGCTCCTTTATAATAGGGACTTGATGAGTAGTTTTTAAAGTGTTATTTAAAAGAATCTCTAGCGTTTCAAAGAGGAAATTTTAATATCGAATTTGTTTTTGTTTCATTGATGTATTGAGTGATCTGGGGTTGAAGAATCCAAGACAGGTTTTTTAGTTTTAAGGCTTATATTATAAGAATAAATGTAATATGTGTCGATTTTGTTACCATAACTAATATGTTTTAATTGTTCTTTTAGAGAGGATTCTAAGAAGGTGATGAGGTGAGTGTGTGTGTGTTTGTGTGGTTTCCAATAATATTGATACGTTGGAACGTTTGGAAACCATGGTTGGGAGGGCAAAATGTGAGAGTAAAACATCTATACTCTCTTATCAAGGCAGGAGTTGTGTTTTGAATGTAATGTGTTTGTTTGAATAGTTAAAGCTTCATTTTCGTGTTCGCCCTGATGGGCTAGAGATGTGGACGGGTTGAGGACCATAGCCCAGAGACCGCTAACTAGCCGGAAGGTCCCCTCTAGCGCCGCCTAACAGGGAGTCGTAACAGATGGCGCCCAAACCAAAGAAAATAAGTTCAAAACTTGAACAAGAATATTTAAAGTACAATACAACCTAGTCACTAAATCCATAGAATATAGGGAATCAAGATAGTCATAAGTAATATCGCGAAATCCGTCAACCTGGCTGATATTAAGCCATGTTTTCTATGGGAAAACATGTTAAGTGCAATATTAGTATAAGGTATGTAGGATTTTTAGGATAGTGCTTCCATTATATAGAGGTCAGTGCAATAGCTTGTTCGTCTAGTGTGTAACATTGTTTGTATTGTGAATGACCAGTGTTCCTTTTGTTTTTGTGTATATGTAAAGTAGTAAAAATTGTTAAATTTTCGAGAAGCAGGGATAAGTGCAATAGTCATCCAAATCGCGAGTATTAGGATGTTAGTTGCCGATCCTATTTGTGAGATCGGTTTTCGTTGGATACGTAAAATTTGTCACGGAGAAAAACTTAAAACAAAGGTATTTTAAAACATTTGTGTAATCGTCCAATTTTGTCGATCCTGCTTTGATAACCGCAAGGACATTTTATAATACTATTAAAGAAATTAAAAAAATGAAAACACACACACCTCATATAAACCCCATCTTTAAGAAACCTCTTAATATGTTTATTGTGAAATTTAAATTGTTCTGTATTGTTTTGTATGTCATTCTATACTTTTTATTTATTTCTATATAATTTATTTTTTTAGAGAGACCGCTAACTAGCCGGAAGGTCCCCTCTAGCGCCGCCTAACAGGGAGTCGTAACAGATGGCGCCCAAACCAAAGAAAATAAGTTCAAAACTTGAACAAGAATATTTAAAGTACAATACAACCTAGTCACTAAATCCATAGAATATAGGGAATCAAGATAGTCATAAGTAATATCGCGAAATCCGTCAACCTGGCTGATATTAAGCCATGTTTTCTATGGGAAAACATGTTAAGTGCAATATTAGTATAAGGTATGTAGGATTTTTAGGATAGTGCTTCCATTATATAGAGGTCAGTGCAATAGCTTGTTCGTCTAGTGTGTAACATTGTTTGTATTGTGAATGACCAGTGTTCCTTTTGTTTTTGTGTATATGTAAAGTAGTAAAAATTGTTAAATTTTCGAGAAGCAGGGATAAGTGCAATAGTCATCCAAATCGCGAGTATTAGGATGTTAGTTGCCGATTCTATTTGTGAGATCGTTTTTCGTTGTATACGAAAAATATGTCATGGAGAAAAACTTAAAACAAAGGTATTTTAAAACATTTGTGTAATCGTCCAATTTTGTCGATCCTGCTTTGATAACCGCAAGGACATTTTATAATACTATTAAAGAAATTAAAAAAATGAAAACACACACACCTCATATAAACCCCATCTTTAAGAAACCTCTTAATATGTTTATTGTGAAATTTAAATTGTTCTGTATTGTTTTTGTATGTCATTCTATACTTTTTATTTATTTCTATATAATTTATTTTTTTATTAATTTTTTTTTTGACTATTTATATATTATTTTTTTTTTATTTTTGACTTCCTTTTGATCTATTATATTTTTTCGTTCTATTATTTCTTTTATTCCTAAATTTTTATGATATTTATGAAATTTTGTTTCTAATTCAAAATCTAAGCAGAATTACCCATACTTAGTAGCTGCGAATGTCTGAAGAAAATACAGTAGACACCAGACGTCGTAGTAAAAGAAACCGCACAGCATCCTTTGATGTTAGTAGGATTTCCGTCCAAACCTTACCTAACTAATATGTTCTTTGAAAGACGCCTTATTTAGAAGATACAGTACCACAAGGTCGAATTATGAGGTAATGAGCGAAATAGTGGACAGAAAACTCAAACCTGGAGAAGATATAGACAATTTTTTTCAAACCATTAATACTTTACGGTCCAAGTTTGTTCAACAAATAAGTGAAGGTGAATTAATACAAATAGTGAAGAGAAATTTAAAGGGTGAGATCTTAAGGATGGTCTATCCAATGTACATTTCTTCAATGGAACAGTTGAGAAATGAATGTACCCAGAGAAAACTTGTTCTAAAAGAGAAAGGCGAAATGTACCAATTCCCAATAGTAGAAATATTCGGGTGACCGAAATAAGCAGTGAAGTATATGATTATGATTATCACAATCTGGATGAAATACCAGAAGTGGCAGAAGTTTCCACGGGGCAAGTTTGCTGGAACTGCCGCAAACCAGGTCACCGATTTATGGACTGCTTATCAACACAAAGAGCTTTGTTTTGTTACCGTTGTGGGCAACCAAACACTGTGGCACCCAGATGCCCTAAATGTCTTTCGGAAAACTCCCAAATGAACAAGGTGACAGCGGGGAAGTCTTGTTCAACGAACCCACCCGCACAGTCAAACCAGATATAGCACAATCAAAAGCTAATAATTACTCTTCTGTAAGACACTACATACCACTTGAGATAAGGAAGGCCAATTACGAAATAGTTAGAAAAAATATATTCGAGAGTGAGGAACCAGAAAATGAAAATCCAGTTGCTAGCGACTATACTGCCGGCTGGTATTGGCGATTTATTAAAAATTTTGCTAGCATTTCCGCACCACTGACAGATACTCTCAAGAAAGGTTCAAAATTACCGAAAGTGCAAAAGAAAGCTTCGAAAAGTTAACGACTTAACGACAGCACCTGTTTTGAAACACCCTGATTTTTCAAAAGAATTTTTTATTCAGTGTGATGCCTCCGAGCATGGCTGTTTTGTTTCAAAAGGCTGAAAATGACGAGGAGTACCCAGAAGCTAAATAGTTGCCAACGCAACTCTAGCGTAACAGAGAAGGAATGTTTGGCTGCCGTTATGGCTGTTAAATGGTTTACACCCTATGTGGAGTTAATGAAGTTTACAGTCATAACGGACCATGCAAGTTTGAAGTGGCTGATGGGAGTAACAGGCTTAAGTGGTAGACTAGCTCGGGAGTCACTTACGTTGCAGGAATATAATTTTGAAATAGATTACCGGAAAGGCAAAGACAACGTAGTGGCGCATGTCCGCCACTACGTATCCCGATTGGAAGTAGTGGAGGAGATTGAGGCGATAGATGATCTATTTGATTTTGAAACTACTGAGTTTGAAAGTCAGGAGTATAAACATTTATTGGAAACTATTGAGAAAAATATATCAAAACTGCCAGACATAAAAATTTAAAACAGTCTTATTTTTAAACGCACCAAAAGCGATATAGAGCTGAACTAGAACAAGAAATGCCGTATAAGTTATGGATCTCTGAGTCCCTTACCCATATTTTAATCGAGAAAGCTCATAGCAAAACAACTGTAGCCCATGGAGGCATTGCAAAAACTCTAAATCGGTTGAAAAGGTTTTATTACTGGCCAAAAATGGCGGTACAGGTAAAACAATACATCACTAATTGTAAAATCTGTAAGGAAACAAAGCCTGTTAACCAGAATATGCAGCCAGAAATCGGGAACGAGGCCATTACCGAACGACCATTCCAAAAACTATATATGGACTTTTTGTAGATCATTTTTCGAAATTTGTTTTCCTCAAGGCAATGAAAGAGGCTACTACATCCAATATTATTCAATTTCTGGTAGAGGACATTTTTAGAAAATTCGGTGTACCTGAAACGGTGCATGCCGATAAGGCGCACAGTTTACATCAAAAGGGTTTAAAGTTATATAAAATCAATCACCTACAAACAGCACCCTATTCACCGCAATCAAATGCATCAGAAAGGGTGAACCAATGTTTTCTAGCGGCGATACGCGCATACCTGGAAGATGATCACAGAGATTGGGATGTTTATTTGTCCGAAATTGAGTGCGCTCTGAGATCATCGGTACATACAGCCACAGGTGTAACACCCTTTTTTGCCCTTTTTGGCTATGAAATGTATACGAATGGAAGCGACTATAAATTGGCTAGGCAACTGCAATCTCTTTGCGACCACAAAATAAATGAATTAAATCGAAAGGACAAATTAGAGATAATCAGAAATAAAATTTCGAAAAACTTGCATGAAGCATACGAAAGGAGCTCGAAGCGTTACAACCAACGAGCTCGAACAGTAAAGTTTTTACCAGGACAAGAGACATATAAACGAAACCACGTCCTTAGTGATTTTAGCAAAAATATTAATTCCAAATTTTGCAGAAAGTATATCAAGTACAGAATAGTAAAGCCAGTTGGAAATAATATTTATGAAATCGAAGACATGCAAGGAAGACCCTTAGGAAATTGCCATGAGGACGATATATTTTTATGGCATTTTGTCGAACAGATATGTGATCATGAGGGAAATAACTACGGCCAATGACCATGTAGCTGAATCTAAACCCCATGAATGGCTCACCCATAACAATTGCAGGTCGGAACTATGCCATCGCATACTTGGGCAAGTTAGACCATCGAGGTAGATTTTCACGTGAGGCTCTAACCACATGTTTCTAACTGCTTCCAAGAAAAAAATACTCGTTCACTAGAAACCTTTATAGGGTCAGGAAAATTTGGAATTTTTATAGAATATCAATTAGTTGTACTGGGTCAGATGGAAAATAAGATAATTGTTCCATATCCTTTATAGTTTGACTTCAAAGAATTTAGAAAGTAATACCCGCCACAAACTATGTTTGGCTATAAACCAACGGATATAACCGGCCTTCTATTGATATGTCTTGGTTCACTTTTTTCTAAAATTATATAATGGTATAACAAAACAATCTCTTATGTATAACAGGGTCACAAGATAATAAAATAGGTTTTGAATTTCAACAAAATCATGTGGCTATTGTTCGTACCAAGACGTATATATCACAATTATCTTTATCCATCTTACACAAGAATATAACAAGAAATTTTTTCAAAATAATGCATTCACATCACATTCCAATAATCGAAATTCTAATACACCTACACGACCATACTAGCCCACATACCTAATCTCAAGCAGCTACTTTCAGTCATCATATATTATCAGTCATCATTTAATATCTATTCATTACCTAATTTTTATGTCATATGTACCCACAGATAATCCCTAGTGGTGACAGGATTAAAATTTGTCATACCCAACCTAATCACTTCACTGTTTTTTTTTTTATAAAAAAGGACACCTCTTTTGGTTACACTACCACAACTAACAAAACAATGTTTTAAAATGTGTTAAGATGGTATCACCGAATACCAAAAATTCCTAAAATGAACCTAGCTAACATAAAAGGCGTACCGATAAATGAGACTTACTTGGAGAAAGTCATAGTTGCACTGCAAATTTCCCTAGATATTCATCAATGGATTTTCGTAGTCTGGGTGTTGTGTAGAAATAACCAAATGTATCGATTGCCCGTATTACATACGTTGAAGATTCGCATTTGCCTGTGAAGCAAAGAAGAAAAAATTAGTACTACTAATCAACACGTATGGCGACAATACAAACCAATTCCGCCAAACTATGCTCACAATTGTTTCCAGGTTCGTCATAGCACCGCAACTAGACATTTAAATGACAGTAGGCCTTTATAGGCCTTGCAATATTCCCATACAAAAATATCCACTGGTAACTAAAGGCAACTGAAAAAGAAAAAATAATTATAGCCAATTGTATGCATTAAAAGTCTATACTTACGATTGTCCTTGACTGTAGGTCACACACAATGGATTTAGGATAACCTGTAAAAAGAAAAATACACAATTAATTACATTGAAATAATCACCTTCAGCTTAACACAAAAAAATGTAAACAATCTTCTTCTTATCTACTGTAATGAAATGGCATTCACCAGTGAATGATGACATTCATTCATAACGTTGCCAATTGATTCAAGAAACGATGAGGGTGCGTAAGCGCAACTTGTACGTCGACGCAACCGCACCGTTTAACGGGTGGAATCAAAAAAGTACCGTGAGTGTTTCTATTATGAGGTGGTTTTATAAGATTATAAACGGGAGTTATTTTTTGCTAGGTTCCCCAAAAAACGCCAACACCAATCTGCTACTGGCCTCCGGCATTCCTAAGTGGAGGTCAGCAATTGTTATTTTTTTGGATCTCCAACGATCCATTTGTGTTGTGTGTTTGGCCTTGCTTTTGTTAACAGCACGTAAGCCGTTTTGGTGGCTATGATAATAAATCCTCTTTAATTTTTGGCCGGAAAAGGGGTAACAGTGCTTATCATCTAAGGCTGGCGGTTATCTGAAATACATCAAAATAAATTTAAAGAAAACGACAAATTTTAATATCTAGAATGAGCTGGGAATAAACCCATGCCTTTTTGCCCTAAAAAGATTCCCCAAATTTGAAAAAGGAAAGGTTTCCATCTAATTAATCATTATAAGAGACAAATTATTTAAGTGTATGTTGTGTTGTCCTTGTTTATGTCAACTTTGTATTTAAATTTTTAAGGATTTGTAATTTGACTCCAGATTGTTTTTAAATGTTTAAATTTATATAATTCTCTGCAGGAAAACTAGGAATTCATAGTATGTAGTTGCAACGTCGGTTTGGCCTATTTGTTACCATTATAAACGAGCTCATTTATAATAGGGACTTGATGAGTAGTTTTTAAAAGTGTTTATTTAAAGGAACTCTAGGGTTTTGAAGAGGGATTTTTTTATATTAAATTTTTATTTCATTGTTTTATTAAGTGATCTGGGGTTGAAGAATCCAAGGCAAGGTATTAGTTTTAAGGTTTATATAATAAGAATAAATGTAATATGTGTTAATTTTGTTACCATAACTAATATGTTTTAATTGTTCTTTTAGAGAGGATTCTAAGAAGGTGGTGAGTGTGTGTGTGTGTTTGTGGGGTTTCCAATAATATTGATACGTTGGAACGTTTGGAAACCATGGTTGGGAGGGCAAAATGTGAGAGTAAAACATCTATACTCTCTTATCAATACAGGTGTTATGTTTTGAATGTAATGTGTTTGTTTGAATAGTTAAAGCTTCATTTTCGTGTTCGCCCTGATGGGCTAGAGGTGTGGACGGGGTGAGGACCATAGCCCAGAGACCGCTAACTAGCCGGAAAGTCCCCACTAGCGCCGCCTAACAGGGAGTCGTAACACTGCTTGAAAAAATTCAAAGTAAGACTTCCGTAGACCGGAACTTCTGATATTCGTGTGTATTCGCGCTAGAATATGTTTTTTTAAATTACTATCATTCATTCATTCATTCATTTCTGTCATTAAAACTCATATATTTAATAATATTATTAATATCAACATGTGCGATCCTAATAAAGTTCTTCTAATAAACAAAAAAAAATAGAAAATTTGTAGCAAAATTGGCTGAGAAATGGAAATTCGACCATAGAAGCTGCCACAAATTTGAAGAAAACAACAAGGAGTGGTTAGACGGATAACTTTTATTAGCTGACTAATCGTGGAACACCCGATAAGAAGTTTGACGAATGTTGCAACAAAACGAAACTAAAATGTTATCCAAATGGAGTCCAATTTACGAACTATTCAGCTCAAGTGGCTTTACAAGATATGGTAGATCATATTGTTACGCGCCTCGAAGAAGCTCATTTTTCTATCAGAATTTAATGTTGCTGAAAGGAGTAAGCAGAATCTCATTTCTTGCGGGCTCAAAATCGATATTGAATCTTTTATGGAATATGCTTTACAAAACGCATAACTTTTTATCATACTGTATCCATGGAGCCGATATAATTAAAGTATCACCACTTCAATTACGAAAAATGTCAGAAATGGAAGCCCAGCGAAGATTACCGCAATTTCCGTGAGCACCATACGCGAAAGACATCCCAATTAAATACAATGAAAGACTTAATGCATGCGCTTTTGTGTTGATCCCTTGATTTCAAATTTACGCAACCACAAGGCAACCAAAAAAAGAAAGATGCCGATAATGATATTTTACAACTTTTGTCAGAACATTGTGTATCCAAATCGTTTACATTTTTTCCTTTTTTTATTTATAATTATATATTTGTTATGAAAACAACTGAAATGTATGCAGACTTAAGGCCAAAAATATTATTAAAAAAATTAATAAATAAATGTTTAAAAAAATGGTTTTATTATTAAAGTTTAATGAGAAACATTAAATATACTAACCTTATCATGTTTTCCTGAATGAAATAAACAATGTCTAAAAAATGAAAAAAATGCAACTTTCGAAAAAAAAAAATATATATAAATACATTAAAAATTTGTTTTTGTTTAACTTTGTAGCTTAATCTATTTTCAACTAAAAAAAATATTTAAAAAACCAAAATTCAAAATCCCTAAGCGATATTAATTCAACGCCGCTAGATGAGCCTTTTAGCCCATTGTGCGTTGGTTCTTTTTTTTCACTATTTTGTACCTTAAGAACTACATACACTAATCTAACTTAACCTACTCCATTACCAGGAACGTAGCCCGGATTTCACTTCGGGGGGGCCCACTGAAAACCAAAAAATATTTTTTCTTGTGTTATCCTACACCATCGTTAGCTTTTGAATAGTTCTACGACTTTTAAGGATTTATAACGGAAATTCGGTCACAAATTGAGAGCTTTTCCGTTTTCTTACTATTTTCCATAAAAGTCATGCTAAGAACCATTGCAAATAAATGTTATGAATAAATAAAAATTGAGTGATTTAATTCTTAAACGTTATAGAATTTTAACGACCAGGATTAAAAAATCACATCATCCTATTGTTTTACTATGCGTACACTTATTTTCAAATTTCACTTTATTTTTGGTAAATAAATTTTGGTAAACCCAAAATATCAAAGTACAGCCGATTCGGTTAAAAAATGTTTTAACAATACTCAAAATACGAGGTACCGTTACATGAGAGCTACCGTAAAAAGTGGATATTGACCATTTTTGGTAGGGAGATTCTCCGCCCATTAAAATCCCCCCCAAAAAAATTGCAGCAAAATTGGTTAAAAGTCTTGTCCATAATTTCGTTTTTTGGGGGTTCAATATTGATATTTTTTTATACAGACATAAAATAATTAATGAGAACCCAAAATATCAAATAACAGCCAATTCGGTTCAAAACGTGGTGCGGGCCCCCAGGCTTCGTCGGTGTCCATTACTTATTATCAATGCATCCACAGCGCTGATTTCTTTTGTTTGTGTTTGTTTACGCTGCATTGACATCTTTGTGTGTGGACTTCTATCAAATCGATATAATTACTGCATGCACCCTAAGCGGATGCTGACATTTTGAAGACGGACTTTCTTATGATCCGGACGCGCAACCAGATAATGGGCTAAATTTATTATAGGAATTCATGATTGTGCTCACGGTAGCTTTTCGTATTTCATCAAAATTGATTGTGGCGACTCATCAGCGAGTTCTTAATCAATCATTTTAAAATTATTGTATTTCACAACTAAAACACCGTTTTATCACTTTGGAAGTCACACAGAAAGTGATAATTCGTTTATTGTATTTGTATGACATTTGTAACTTAGAACTATTTAGTGTTACCACTTTTTCTTGTAATAATTTGACAATTCATTTACATACGTGTTCAAATATATATCAGTGTACTTTTGTGTATTTTCACTGGAGATTACTGAAATCGGATGCGCATAAACATCTTATGTACGTTGCGTGATATTTATCCATTTTAAGATTTTGTCATAGTAAAATCCATCAGGCGGCACACTTTAGCCGCTTTATAACATCAAAAAATTAAAATTTTTAGGAAGAGATTGATTCTTTGTAGGCAAAACAGAAGAAGAATGCGTCGCATATTTTAATGATTTAAGCCAAAGCGTATATTAACCATATTAAATAAATGAAAAAAAAACGAATAATGGCAATTCAAAAAGTTATTTATTTTATATTATATTAAGCAGTATTTCAATGTGATTTGGCACGTATGCAAATAAAACAAATGCGTTTAACGATTTGTGAAGAAATTCGCGAATTACAAAAAATAAGAATTAATTTATTTTATATTTGTGAAAGCGAGAAGATTTAGAATGAGCATATTTGTCTTAACCTATGTACTAAAACTCAAGAATGTGCTCGGAAAGAATTTTTTTAATTTCTTTTAAAGGAATTTAAAAAGATTTTGGAAAAAAAATGATAAACAGAAATAAAAAATATGTCATTTTGTATAACGGAATCCCTGATTACAAAAGCAGCTAACGTTCGCGTCTAGCGGCTTGACGCTAGAATAGATTTTATTATTTTCTCTCTTGCTCTCAATTGAGTTGCCATATTTTAGGTAAAAATCAGCAGTGCTACCAACATTTAAATGGAAATATACATCAAAATATAGGCAATGCTGTTAAAAAATATATATTTTCCAAGATTGTGGACGATTTTTAACGAAGTAATAATAAAATGGAAAAAAAATTGATAAAAGAAATAAAAAATACGACATTTTGTATAACATGGAATCTCCTGATTACAAAAGCACAATCAAAAAGGTAGAAATTTTGAAGAGTATTGCATTTTGTACCGCTAGCCGCTTAATCTTTCGTTTGGTTTTCACTCCGGCGAAAAAGTATGCCGTTGACTCCTGACACTCTGGTTGCGTTTAGACTCTTAGAGTCTTTTACCGTGTGTTTCTTATTGGCAACGGGGAATCCCGACGGCTGACGTTCGCGTCAAGCGGCTAGAATAGATTTTATTCAATTTTGCTCAGCGGCAACCTCAAATTTTCTCTCTTGCTCTCAATTGAGTTGCCATATTTTAGATAAAAATCAGGTACCAACATTTCAATGGAAATTTATATCAAAACATATGGCAGTGCTGTTAAAAAACAAATATTTTCAAAGATTTTAATTAAATTCCCTGTGCTACAAAACAACAACAAAAATTATACAGGTGTTCTAATGTACCAATTCTGTTTATTTGGAGTCCCTGGAACACGAAAATACCTTTGGATTTTCTGTGTAACTTCGAAAATGAATTTTATAGCGGTAAATGTAGAGAAAAACGTGGTAGATTTTTAATTTGAAACGCGAATAACTTCGTTACTTTCTAACGGATTTGTATTATTCTTTTTTCTTTTGAACAAGATATAAAAGACAAATTTTTATAAAAAGACAAAATTTGTTTTTCTTCGAACTGTACGATGAAATTATGATATCAAGCCGTATAAGTTTCATTACATTACGGAAAAAGAAAATTAAATAAGCTTTCAAAAATGAGAAAAATCAAAAAAATCGGTTGAAATCACATTAGATATAAGATGGAGCTTTGAAATGTTGAATTCCTCATAGTTTTAACTTGTTTTCTTTATCATTACCAAGTCTAAAAATATATTTCTATAACCAAACAAAAAATATTCACATATGAAATTGCATTATTTTGATATTATTTAATATTCAAAATACATAGAAAGAAAAGGAATACTTTCATACTAAAAATTTTCATGTTTAGTTAAAAAATTGTTAAAATTGTTAAAAAATTGTGATTATTATTATTGTTGATTATCTGACCAATAGTCTCACGAAACTCAAAATTTAAATGTTTTCATTTATCAACCACGTCGTCATTAAGTTGACTATAAGAAAATATGTAAACATTTTTGGAGTTCAGTAAAATTTTGAATAGTACAAGCAATGCAAGACCTGTTGTATAAGACTTCATTAAAATAAGTATTGAATAATTTTTTAAAAATATAGATGACTAAAGATAACAGTTTATAAAAATATATGACAGATAGGGGACATACATTATATAGATGGCAGCGAGTTAAAATATATGATTATTCTCTTAAAAAGAAGATAAATACACAGAAAAGGCAATGAGTATTTTTACTGCAAACCGCGCCTAGAAATTAGAGGGTATGACAAGCAGTTGTGAGAGAGAAAACAAGACAAGGGATATCAATAAAACAGATACGACAATAACAAACAATGGAAAAGTAACAAGGTGCGACTTTTAATAAAGGAGTTTCAAAAAATCGATTCCAAATTTTGGGACGTTTCCGCAATCAAAAATAAGGACTTTTCTTTAATCCCTTAAAACAAAAACAATAACAAAAAAATTTTGTAAATTAATTTTCTTTTCCTTTAAATCTTCAAATATATATGTGCCAAGTTACAAACCTTAACAAGCTTTGGTATTGATTTACCGGCCCATTGAAAATTTAAAATCGAGAATGGGGAGATTCCCGTAAAAGAGATTCAACATAAGCAGTTGCAAGCTAGCCGCTGTTCAACAATAGCTTTTTTTATCGCTGGATATTGCCACCACTGAATGGCAATCGCTCGTATGAGTTGTGTCTGTTTACTCGATATTTTGTTACCAAATGTTACTGGATATTGACTATTTACTCCAAAGTCCAGTAAAGAGAAACCAGTTCTACTCTGAAAACTTACTGAATGTTACTGGGTAAAATTCTTCTAGTAAGATTTATCCCGCACAGTTCGACGGTCAATATTTTTTTTATTTTCTGAATTTTATTCTTTAATAATTAAAAAAAAATAAATTTCAAGCATTTTAAGTGAAATTGAGTGATATTTTGCAAAATCTTACTGGATGTTGTATGTTTACTTTTCTCAATATTGTTGCAAAAGAAATATAACTCACAAAGTAAATGTTACTGGAAAGTAAACAGACACAACTATTGTCAAATTCAGAGCTTGTTTTAGGCGTTTGGTTGCCACCTTGTAGGAGGCAGACTCCTCTGCTTTGGCTTGGATATCGTTATCCGATTCGCCAACCATCATCATATTGTTGACAACTATGTTGCCAACTACAACCTTTGACATGGCATGAGTAAAGTACTAGAGTAAACGTAGAAAGGGCTTGTTCGAGGCGTTTGGTTGCCACCTTATAGGAGACAAACACCTCTTCATTGGCTTGGCTATTATTATCCAATTCGCCAACCATCATCATATTGGTTGGCAATTATGTTACCAACTAGAACCTATAACATGCCGTGGGTAAGGTACTAGAATAAACGTACAAACGGCTTCAACCAGCATCTATGGAATAATCAAAACCATGATGAAATAACAAAAACCCCTGTTTTTGTCTCAACCATGATGCAATAATAAGGTGATGTATCAAAACAAGAACCGTTGTTTTTGTCTCAATCTTCTGTCCAATCTTTCCTTATAATATTTCACATGGTTTGCAACATTGCACATCGAATTCAAGTAGAAATTACCAACTTTGACAGTTAATCGAGACATCAGCTGCGCTAAATGGACTACCCATGGCACAATGGATAGGTAGAACACCGATTCCGATGTTCCAGTCTCGTGCCCAAGCTGATTAATTTCAGTCGTTGTTGCCGACAGATATTTACCCTCAGCCTATGGCTTGTTGAGGTCTACGGAATTACCTCGATTTATAAAGGTATCAAATAGTTGACCATCTGTAGAGAGACACCAGAAAAGGTTGTCATAAAGACCCCATCACCATCAATTTTTAAAATTGTACACTTTGTGGAGAGGTACTACAAAGAGTTGACAGACGGTTTCCATCTTCGTACTTGATCTAAGTAAAATTAGGATTTTACGGTGGTCAAAGTTTTGATTATACAGTATTTTTCGGTTAATTGCACATCAAAATTTGCACAAATTTTTGTTCAATTAACCGAGGAACCAATTATCCGAACCCGCTTACTATGAAATGAAATATTTTTGACCCATCATGTGGTTCAATTAAGCGTGGAAACCAATTAACCGTAGGGTCAATTAACCGAAAAATACTGTATTTGTATATTCCGTTCAGATCATATATGATTTACAAATTTTTAAATTTTGACCCTTTGTAGGAGAGTTACTAAAGGAGTGGGCTGATAAGCCCCATCATTAAACAGTATATATGTTTTTGTTAATGTATTAGATAGTGCAAAGTTTGGTTTAAATTGTATGCTCTGTTCGCATGACATAAAAGAAATTCATTACAAGACTGAGTGTTAATTCGCCTAATATTAGATCTATAAATATTGAAAATGTTTGTGGATAGTGATCCAATGGGCCCCATCTTCGCACTAGATCTAGGGCAATTAACACTAGATTGTCGAAGACGGTCATTTTGACCGTTTTTCCATTTTAAGCACAAAAGCAATTGTGTATATTATGACACAGCTTTTTAAAATTTGGTGACTTTTTGGACCACATAGAACTACGTTTATTAATCATAGTAACTGCGTAAATAATGTAAAAATATTACAAAGTAAGAATGAGGTAATTTTGACCGATTTTAGGCAATATATGTACAGTATTTTTCGGTTAATTGCACATAAAAATTTGCACAAATTTTAGTTCAATTAACCGAGAAACCAATTATCCGAACCCGCTTAATTGAATAGTTTGTTCAATTACAGTAGTCACGTATAATTTGAACTTCAATGTCAAATACAAATTACGCTTTCTCGCAGTTTTTCCTTAGCAATAAACATATGTTTTGAATTAATAGAGGTCTCACCTAGTCTTTTTCACAAATTATGTCAAATATGTATGCAAAAAAATGGCAGATTATTTGTCAATTATTATTAAGCAATTAACCGGTGAAAAGTAAAAGGAAATTTATTTTTGATGACATGAATTTTGAACCAATTAAGCAGGAAAATCAATTAACAGGGTTTAATTATCCGAGAAAATTTACATGTATTTTCCTATGAAATATTTTTTGCCCCATCATGTGTAGTTTTTTCTTCACAGTAGAGATCAGAATATAGTGTATGGCCATATAATACCCTTCCAGTCCCACTAAATGCATACCAGAACCTTCCTGGCCGTTTGTCCTGCCTTGGTCATCGTTCGAGGTGCTTCACCGCTCTTTGACCACGATCAATTTCGCACAGGGTTTCGTATGCGATCCATTCCTCATCTCCAGTCGATCTCATTCCCTTTGGCTAAGGCTTCGCTGATGGAAATTCGATCCATTCTAAGATCCATCCACCCAAACATCAAGCTTTTGTTTGAATCCAGCTTTGTGTAAATGGCTTAAAACAGTTTTATGGTCGATTTTTAGCTTCAATGCGATGTTACGATTGCTAACATGCCGGTCAACTTCGATCATATCTCCGATTTCATCGTAATGTATTTCTTTTTCCTAAACCTAATACATATAAACAATTTGGAACTTTATGCACAACCTTTGTGAAATGAAGTGAAATATATGATCGAAAGGGTAAAATTTACACCCACCTTCAAATTTAAAGGTTAAATCATGGTCAATATGCAATAAATAACACAAAGTACATATAAAAATTTTACAATTTGCGGCGTTATTATTCAGTATTATATGAAATTTGAGCGTATTTACAGATGATTTCGTCCACATAGCCCAGTTTTGTACGGCAATTACATTGATGCAGTAGAAAGTGAGAAGAGGAAAAACATCGCTCTCTTGATGACGATCAAAAGAAATGATGTGCAAGTAGTAAAATCAGTGTATACATATGTTTTATTAATCATTTGTTAATACTTACATTTTATTTAAATTACAATTTACAAAGTTAATACGTCATGATATTAATAATGAGAAAAAATTAAAACTAATTTAAGGCTTTCCCAATGGAATAATAAAACTCATGTAATCTGCCGTAGCACCCCATTGTGCTCTCTGTGTTTGAAATATTATGATCCATACTGTTAATGCCACCGTCCAAACGAATGTTCCAATTCCTGAATATATGACGTACTGTTTGATTTGCTTTTGTTCCGGATATGAGTTTCTACCGAATGCCTCCTTGAAGAACCAAAAGAAATTTACTGCCCACAAGAATGGCAGTAATGCAAATCCAGCACGAAAGTATGTGCGGCACAATTGCAATTTTTGTTCACCCGTAGCTTTGGATATATTCATATTGTTTTTCTCAAGTAATTGTTTGTTTTCTTTTGTGTTTAGTTGAATCAGTGATGAGGTGCGTTGTGTTGGCCAAATCTAATGAACCAATCTAATTTAAAAACGTTCCGAACGCTGCGAATAGTTAGAGACAGCAGAGAATAGCTGATAAAAATCAAATCGAAACAAAATGGCACTTATCATGTTTACGAATTAAGGGCGAAGCAGAATGCTCGCCATCCGTCGCGTTATTTGTTATCGAAAATACAACAACCACAAGGAAAAGTTGTGTTTATGTTATCGTTTCCTTGAGGTTGTTGTATTTTCGATAACATATAACGCGACGGATGGTTCAACGCGAGCATTCTGCTTAGCCCTTTAGTGTGACAAAAAGGAAAAGTAAACTAGCTAATATATTTCGATTAATCGACTTATTTATATTTGGGACTTTTTAGGACTCAAGGGCTAAGCAGAATGCTCGCGTTGAGTCATACGACGCGTTATGTGTTATCGAAAATAAAAAAACCACAAGGAAACGATAACACAAACGCATATCGTTTCCTTGTGGTTGTTGTATTTTCGTCGTGTACACTACAATACAAATACCACAACCACAAGGAAACGATAACACAAACGCTCGAAGTTGATGTGCGCTGCGTTTCGGAGTTAAATATATTTTAACTTTTTGCGTGCGTTAACGCGATAACAAAAAACACCCAACGCGAAAATTCTGTTTAGCCCTTTAATGAGAATCAACGCGTTACGCGTTTTTTATGCAAAAATTTAATATATATATATATATATATATTTAATTCCAAAGTGCAACATCAGGCGTTGGTGTTATAGTTCCCTTGTGATTGTTGTATTATTGCCAAAAGATCACATGTTCGAAAGCAAGTAAAAAGGTCCTTAATTTCGTTCCTCCATTATGAGGTGCAGGTTACGCCATTAGGATTTTTGGTAGGATTTAAAACGAAATAAGAAAGAACCCATTCGGTTAAAAAATCCACACATAATCCCCAAAATCCTGTATAATACCAATGTTTCTATGAAAAGAAGATTTGCTAACCAATGAGAATTCAAAATAATAAATTATAGCCAATTTGGTTGAAAAAAACTTACGTTTGAACAACTATTGGCTTTCGTAAAAAATTGTCAATATTGTACATTTTTAGTAAGACGTGATATGTTCCCTTACTGCAAGAATCTACTAGATCTTACTATTTTCTTCAATATCATAAAGGAAAATTCGTTATCGTAGCAAAAAGTTGTAGATTCTTGCAACGGGAACAGACCAGATGTGTTACGCAATAAGAACCCAAAATACCAAATTACAGCCAATTCGTTTGAAAAACGTGTCCATACTCCCCAAAATACTGAAAATTAGGAGGTATTGTTATATATGGGGACTACCGTAAAAAATGTAGACCAATATTAATAATTTTTGGTGGGAAGATATTATATCGGTCTCTGGTGAATATTTCGAGGTTTTGCAAACACGATGGCAAATGTAATATACACTCCACCATATGATGGAGGGTATAATAAGACTGGGAAAATTGTGCTAAAACATTCAAAATACTAGAGTATCTTGAATTTCGTAAATGTTTTCGATCTGTCTCAATTTGTTTAGATGGTGGCGTGATTAAAACATACGGACATGTCTATAGCGTCATAAAATGTTACGCATTAAAGGGTCATAAGTGAATATTTCGATGAGTTACTATACTTTGTTGAAAAGCAATGGAGCGTAAAAAGTGAACAGAATTGGTCTGTTTCAGAATTTTTCTAATATTAAAACTAGTTAAAGGGGAAACATTTCAAAATCGCACTCAGAGTACAAAACAATTTGAAAAGTTTGAGAACGCAAATCTAGTAAATATGTCAAAATAAGATGGCAATACTTCAAAATCAATATAACAGCCAATCAGAAGTTGGCATTCCTGTTAACAATTTTTACTCGGACAAATTTTTCGAGTAAAACGTTTACAAAGAGAACGCCATTTTGTTTTGTGCTCTCTTAAATTTGGTTCAATGTTTTACCAGTTTTGTGGATTCAGGAACGGTTTTCGAGTAAAACGTTGCAAAACTTGTAAAATTAGTAGATTATTTTAGGTTCTGGAACGAAACTAATATTAAAATCTTAATATTTCTCCATATCATAACAACCGATGAAGAGACATCTATTGAAATTGTTCGAGTTTACAATATTTTTATGTCTTTGATAAATTTTTCTTTTAAAAAACTCCCTGTGTATCGTGGACACAAACCATGTTTGATGCATATCTCTAACTCATAACAGATGTCGCCTTTTTTGAAGCTTGCGTTGGAATTTTAAGATTCGGATGTTCCAGTAAACGGCAATCAATTCCTTCTTTTCGACAGTGATAAATAAAATGCCAATATAAAGAAAAGCAAATGGAATATCGGCGAAAACCCCACTGAAATTGCTATTTAGGGTAATTTTTACAAGAATGAACCAGTATGGAAAGTAGTAAAGTCGGACTGGGTCGACCATATGATACCCTTCACCACTTTGGGTATATTGTACATACATATCCTAACAGACGTCGCCTTTTCGAAGGAACATTGACATGAAATTGAACGAACTTAAATCTAAATCTAACCCGATTTTCTGGTAGGGACAGATTTTCATCTCAAAGGCACGAAAATCCCCCTGAACATGCAGAACAACAACATCAAGTGTAAACACATATACAGAAAAACCATAATATTTCTGTAAATGCACTTGTCATGAGCGAACAAATATATAAAAAAGTTTGTTAGAAATACTTCAACGTACAAAATATCCAATTATAGTAACTTCAGTATATTGTACAAAATTGTGTGTCGGTCGGCCAAACTTTGGGTCTTAAGTGCACAATTTACATTAAATCGGACGAAAATATATATGAGAGCTAAATCTAAATCTGAACCGATTTTCACGAAACTTAGCACACATCATTCTAGCTTCATTTCAGTACCCTATGCTAAATTTCGTGCAAATCAAAAGATATGTAGGAACTTTGGTGCCCCATTTACCTTAAATCGGACGAAAATATATATGGGAGCTATATCTAAATCTGAACCGATTTTCTCGAATCTGGACGCACATCATTCTAGCCTCAATTCAGTATCCTATGCTAAATTTCGTAGAAAGGGAAAGATATATAAGTACATTGGTGCCCCATTTACCAAAGTTGGTGAAGGGTATAAAAAATAATTTTAAGGGTACAATTCGAATACGAAGCGATTTAAATAATTGGTACTGTGCACTAGGTGTATACTAAATATAAGCTGTGTATATTAGGTGTATATTAAATATAACCTGTAAATCATTTTGTTGCCAGTGGGCAACATTGGGACACAAAGTGTTAATTAAAAAAACAACAACAAAACAAAAACATTTTCTAAAAAACATGGAGTACCTCTTGTTTATGTTGCTTTTCTTGCTGATTTTATATTATAAAATAATAATATAGTATACACCATTTTTTAGTAGGATGCATACTTTATTTTTCTCAAATAAATACCTGATCGGGTTGAATTGTTTTTCATTTACTGCCCCATAATTTCATTTTTTATTGCTACACTTTTATAAGAACAAGATGTAGCCCGTCAATATTTTACAATTTAATTTTGATTTTTGGTTTTGTTGTGCATCCCCCAAATTCAGTCGTCATTTACCACAACCCCTATTTTGGTACTCCTAATTATTTGTACTTGTTTAAAAATTATTTACGATTACCCTGTCATTTTGTGAAAGTTATTTTATTCAACCATATCATACTCTAGTGAGGGTAATTGATATTTTTTCCGGAAAGATGTGATACAGTCATTAAATTTTTAAATTGTTGTATTTTTTTCGGTTGAAATTTGTTTATTTTGTAACACTTTTTGTGAAATGCGTTAAAATGTTTTAAATTTATTTAAAAAAAAAAATCAATTTGTTTCACATTTTTGATTGATCGAAATGTTACTCTTTTTTAAATTGTGAAAAGTAATGAAAACTGCTTTTCATCATGTCCCGTAAAACACGAATTTCATAAATTGTCTTCACTAATCGTTTCTGTACAATAAAAAAAAATGTAAAACTTTCAGTCGGATTTAAAAAGAAACCCCACAAAAAGACATAATCGTTGGAAATATGGTGGAATCAGACTGCTATTTTTTTATTTAGGAATACTTGGCCAAGCTTCTGTAAATAAAAACCAGTGAGCGGAGCAGTATAGTCGGACGGGGCCGACCATATGATACCCTACACAACTACCACGAAAATCTAACTATCTGCAGTTCTTTATTCTGAGCTTGGGCAATATTTCTGACCGACTAGAGGTCAACAAATATTACAAACATTCAGTAAGTAATTCTAATTACTTGTCCAGATTCCCTTCATCGTGGGTTGTATTGTGATGTTCGGCTTTCAACTGTGGCCTATAGATCGCCTCGAAAAAAAACACATAAAATTAAGTTTTCGGTCCACTTCATCCCAATATTATTATATGATCATCACCGAAAATTATAAGCGTCGTCCTTGTCCATACCCGTATCCTCATGGAAAATTTTTAAGCCATCAGGACTATATTTCCGCCCTCTAGTGTGGTAATGGGTTACTAAATAATATCTGAATACGTAAGCACCTGTAAATATTTAAGTGTAACTCCCACATCCGAGTACATACGACAAAAAAATTGGTATCAATTTAAAGGTCAACTACTCCTCTTGGATATACTATCAACATCTCGGCGTCATGTCCTTCAGAAAAAAATATATATGCCATAAAATACAAATTTTGTCATTATTCAGCCAAAAGAAAGGGTCAATTTGACCCGCTGTATATTGACCGATCTTTATCAAAACAGGCATGCTTATACTTTGGCACGATCTCCTTCTCCATATAAAAATTCTCAATGTTTGGGCCTTAATTGCAGCCCGATAGTATCCGTATGTCCAACGTCAGAGCCAACTAGTCCAAACAGGACTGGACTTCACTACCCTAATTTAACTGTGATAAAGTCAATGTTCGAAGATTTAAAAGTAAAATTCAATGTTGTTCTTAAAGCTGACATCCGAAACTCACCATTATTATTAACACACTAGTTTCTACTTTTGAAAGAGGACGTTATACGTCATATCTAGAGATCATCGAAGTAAGCCCAAGTACTTACGGGATGTTAATGACATTTCTGATAATTGTGGGACAGTTATCAGTGATGACCTGCAAAAGGCTGAGCTCTTCGTTGAACAGATGCGGGAATCTAAATCATAGATATTTTCCATCTGCATGGAAAGAAAATCTGGTTGTTCCAATTTTAAAATCTAGTTCCGACCCAAAAATATGCGGTAACTATCGGTCAATTTCTTTGCTCTCCCCGATTTGCAAAATATTACAGAGCCTAATATATACGAAAATTAAAGACTTCATAGACGAACACCACATTTTGAGTTTGACCGCGATCTCCACATATGTGGCTGATGGTTTTAGGCCATTTCAAGGCTCAATTGCTGCCAGCCTTGACTTCGGACTCGACGCTCATACGTGTAGTATAGTGGCAAGTTTTCTGGAATGTAGAATCTTCAGGATGAAAGCCGGTGAGAAAGTCTCTGAACCTGCCTGTGGACTGTGTTGTTCGAGCTCAATACTGATAAGTGTGTTTTTGTTTGCTTTAAAGGCAAACCCAAAGCATCACTCCCTAAACTGAGGAGATATATACCCACTATAAAAATAAGAAATAATACTATTTCGGTCTCGGACAGGATGAAATACCTAAGCATAGTGTTTTAGAACATGTTTAAGTTTTGTCGCCATGTGGACTTCATCCTGTCCAAGGCCAAAAAAGTGTTCGGTTTGAGAGGAGCTCTCTCAAACTCAAATGATATTTCAATGAGGGCTTCAAACAGAAGCACATATGCTTCTGTGAAATTCGATAGCATCGATACCTATATGATGAAGATATATGTTAAAGATATTCTCCAACTAAATGGACCTTTTCGCCAAAAGTCACTTGCCTCCTGCAGCTTTATTAAAGCTACGCGATGAGGGTCTTTTGTATGACGATAGCCGCCTCATGTTTTATCAGAGATGTCACCAAAGGTATGACTGGAGTACAAACCCTGTGTTCAACACGGGACAATAATCCCATTAACCCAGTTCCCTAACAACCCCACCCCCTTTTCCTGCATATTCTTTGTAAATAGTTAGTATGTACGTTTATTACATAAGCATAGTATATAAGTTTATTATTATATTAGTTTTAAGAAATACACATTTACAAAATTGGCCAGTTTTTCCTACATTTTTCAGACAATAAAAACAAAAAATGGAACTGAATTTAATCCACATAATTAAAACTGAACGTATGCACATCTTGTATACTTTAGATCGTAGTCTCGACAAATTAATGTAATTTTGAGAATATTTATAAACAATATATATACTTTAGCTATTGAGTATATTTTGTATAAAATGGCCACAAACCGAATTAGAAAATAAGTAGGATATTTATTTAAGACAAGTTGTTCTAAGATTTGTCCAGCAGATTAAACTCAAAGGTCCAGCTTTTGGCGAGTTGGTAGATGGCAACCCAAATTGTAACAATTTTTTTACCAATTTCAATAAGGCTCACCTTTGGGCCAAACAAGTGAGCTGTGCCAAATTCGGATCATAAATTCAATCTATATTTTGTTTACAGTAATACATAAATCTACTCAAAAAGTTATTCCATGTATATTCTCAAAAGCAACTATGGAAATATACAAACATATGCAAACGACAGTGTTGAGTGAAAAATTCAGTGTTGAGTGAAAAATTTATGCATAGGGAAACTATATCGTACACACAATATAGACAATTATGGTTTTTAATTCTGTCAAAATATGTAGCATACATTTTAATAACAACCACATTATTATTTAAATGACTTGCATATTAATTCCACAAAAAACATAATTCTTTTAAAGATTCTAACAATTCGCTAAACTTTAGCTCCAGAAATACACCGCACAATTTTGTAGTGGTTGATGTATGCACATAAAATCATTTAGTAATTTATCGCACGCCTTAACGTTTTCAACCGTTATCATCTAACTTAACCCTTTTTTTATTGTTAAAGGATTTTCATGCTTCCATTTTTTGTAAGTTTTTTTATTACAATGTATTAAACTGTGTATTCAAAAAGACACCACTGGTGTCTGCATCATTGAGGTCCAGGTCGAAATCGTAGATTAATGATGCGGCGATAGACACTTTACTACATATTTTCCATTGGCTCGGCATGAGTAACATTGCGGTTTAAAAACATGTGTATGTCATTATCTTAACAAATGATTCTACATTGTTTTGCATATGCTTAATGTTAAAGTGTATTCGGAGTCATTTGAATGCGGATGTGTATATGTAACCCTTTATTGTTCTTTTACACTTTTGTTTGGAAAAGGATTTGCTTATTTAGAGCAGCACGCCTTAACCCTTGTACATCCCTTCTGAAATAGTGTTAACAAAAAATGATTGTTATAAAAACTATTTTTTTTAAATCCTGAAGTAGTGACTGTCTGGCACACACATTTTCAGATATTGTTTTTGTGGAAGGGTTGTTCTGAACATTTAGTATTGGGTGACGTTTCTTATGATTGTTCTTTATGATCTCAAAATATGCATATTTTTCCACCGTTACACTTACAACTTGTTACACCTTCCAATCCGTATATTTCTTAAATAGGGCTAGATAGCTTTATGCGGTACTAGGCTGTCCATGCTCTGAATAAATAATGTTCAAAATTACAGACACTCAGGATGGATAATGTGGGTGAGATCTTCAACATACGACATAAAATTGAAAGATAAATATGTATGGCGTCTTTTTAAAATCTTAAGCTGTGGTGCACAATTTCTGGTAAGAAGTCTTTTATTCACAGAAAACGATTATGCCAAATTATGACCAACGCTACAGAAAATTCGATCAAAATCTTTATAACACCTAAATAGAAAATAATGTTATTTATACTCCAATATCCCGGAAAGACATATTACGGCTACTACAATGGGAATTTTTGGTCAGAATATTTGACACCAAGAGAAGATATAGGGGCTACCCGGAAACTTGGACCAATATTAATAATTTTTGGTAAATAGATCTTGTACTCCGCAATGATTATTCAAAATATAAAATTACTGCCAATTTGGTTGAAAAACGTGACCAAACTCCCAAATACCATATTACATCTATGAGTATTTAGGTCGAAAAAGTCCTCAAAACATTGAATAATGTGCACTATCATTATATGGAGGCTATTCGGAAGTTTTAGCGAATATTTTTAGGAACATTTTCTACTCAATCACCATCCAAAATATAAAATTTCACCTAAATGTCGAATATTACGCGATACCGTTATATGGGGACTACCCGGATACTTGGCCAATATTGATAATTTTTAGTAGATCTATTATTGAGCAGAAAATAAGTTTCCCAAATATTAAATTAGAAGCAAATCATGAAAAACCGAGTCACATATAAAAGAACCGAATATTTGGGGTTACCGTTATATGGGGTCTGTCCAGAAAAGTGAACCAATATTGAACATTTTCAATACCAAATATCCTAAAAGTAGTAGCAATGAATAGCAAATTTCAATGCTCTATTATCTCATATATTAAAATTTAATTAAATCCGAAAGCCAAACTTATATGTGCATTTCAATTTATTAAATTTGAATTTATGTTCCACGAATTCAATTATTAATAAACGTATATCCACCGAAACGCTAGAAAGCAAAATTTCAACAAGGCTCGCTCATAAACATAAAATGGAAGATATTCAGTACTGGAATGATACTATATGTTAGATCTGATAAATACCAAGGTATTACAAATGATCTGTACAATCCATCTTATGGTGGAGGGTATAAAAACAAATCTAAAATGTCGAAAAGTATCAACAATACTGCTAAGGCTAGACAACGTTTGCTGGGTCAGCTAGTTATAAATATTTTGTATTATGATATTAAGATTTTTCAAAACCCAGTATAATCTCAACATATCACAACCCATACGAGTTTCAGATGATTAGTACGGAATTCCACAAATCCGACCTTATGACACGCCTACAACATTTTAAAATAGTTTGCATTGATCGCATGTCAGTAATTTTTCGTAATGTATATGATAAAACACAATGGTTAATGTTTAAATATACTAGCATTTGTTGGTCTGCAATGCTATACATCGGTAATTGTTTTCTATAGTATCCTTCTTTTAACTTCAAATTTAAAATATCAAATGATGGGAAAACGATAGTGAATAAAATAAAAGGAACTTTTGTTTTTTATGTTCAAAAAATATTTTCCACAAAATGAATTTTATAACATGTGTTTGTGACTTTTTTAAACAAATTTTCACATTGTCAAAATATTCTCGCTTGAATGTTAAAAAAAAATGACGGATGATGTCCTTCAGATAATCATTTTTTACCCAAACCACATAATGGACAACAAAAGGCTACAAAATGTTTCCAGGATATATCATGTCATCATCAAAAAACTACCCTCTTCTTAATATTGCGGAACAAACAATTAATCAAATTAAGACACTTGAAATTTTAATGTTACACAAACTTTCAAATTGTGGTTTTTCAAAAAGCATGGCACGAAAAACCGGACGAACATAAAACCTGCCAGACACTTGTCCAACTTTTCGGCTATAGATATGATACTGCGTACATGTGTTCAGATTTAAGTGTATTAGTTTGAATAGAAAAATGTTAGATGATGCGTTTTACAAGTGCCTGATAAATTTACAATTAGTTTCGATAATGTTGTTTGTCACAAAAGGTCAAAACTTAAAGGCTGGTCGTTTATGTAGATAGGGCGGTTTTTTGCGCATCTCCAGTACACAATGTGCAGGACAATTGTTTTTCCATCGCGACACTCGAATGATTCGCTTGTGGACAGAAACCAGAACCATCCCTTAAAAAACGTTTGTTAATATTTTTGTCTCATTGTAGACTGCAGGAGTAGAATTTGCGAAAAAAATGTATTGCATACAAAATCGACAATTTTAAAAATTTGCATATAGGAAGTAATAGAATTATCGATACATCCATATGACAAATTAGCAATTAACAATTTCTACATTGCAACTGATTGTTATTATTATGAAATTTTCGAAGTTTCATTTAGCGGCCAAAGTGTGCCGCTCGTAGCACATATGTGTGCATTGTGCGGTTTAGCCGCATATCAGGCAAGAACACAAAAAAACATGTTGACTTCAACACATTTTTACCCTTTTTTTGCTTTACTACAACTCTTCAATTTAGAGAAATTAATTTATATTATACGGAAAATTTTAATGTTTCGCTAGTTATGAGGTGCTGAACTTCAGCTTCAAGAAATTTAGACAAATTTTGAATATTCCCATATAAACATTTTAAAAGCTTGAAGCAACGTGCAATCAAAATCTCGCGTGACTTTATCTTTCAACAGGATAATGACTACTGCTGTTACATCCTTTATTTATAAGTTTAAGAGAGTTTATAAATACAAATTATTTTACAATTTTTGCCACTTTTTACATAATATGCGTACATTTCGAAGGAAGATATTTTCATTTAAATTTTGAAAGCTGAATACTGTCAAAGGCAAATTTATGAAAAAAATGGGAAACATATGACTGCATGAAACTACCTTGTATAATTTTGCCATTCCAACTAATAAAACTGTAAATAGATACGTGGCTTTTCGCCATATACAATTTCTAGATCAGAAAGTACTGCTGAGTTTGGCTCTGTCAGCAACATATAAACATATTTACGCCCGTAGCAAAAACAAAAATAAAATACTCCAAAAAATACTATTATTAAAAAGGGCCAAATAGATGATTTTAACTGATTCTAAACTTACAAACTAATTCTAACACTCTATTTAAAAATTTATACATGAACATGTACATATTATACCGCATCAGTAATATAGTACATGTTTAAACGCCTGTGGTACAATTAGAGTTGGGTTGTTCTGGATCGAACTAGTTCATTATAACTATTCCGAAAAAGTGACGATCGGAACTAGTTCCAGCTCTTTAATTAATATAGTTCCTTTTTCTGATATCGTTACTTTTTGATCTCGTTCTTTTTTCTTTTCCTTTTTTCTCGTTCTTTTTTTTCTGATATCATTCCTTCATTCCCATATTCTTCATTCGTTAGTATTTCAAATTGTGTAAATAGTTAAATTTTATTTTTTTAATATTTTTATTTGTTTATAAAAAAGTATTTTGTGCTTATCGTTCGTCCTGTTGAATTCTGTAGCTTCATTTTTTTCATTTTTGCACAATTTTCAATTTTTAAATTTATTCGCAAATCAACACGGAACTATGTGAGCGAAAAAAAAAAATGGACGATGAAAAAGAGAGATTCAAAGGACCTATGCAGGAGTCGGAACTATATAGAGCCAAGGAACTATAAAGAGCAAAGGAACTGTATGGAGTAAAGGAACTGCATTAATGAACTAGTTCCTTTTTAAAAAGGAACGAGAAAGATCGATCCGCTAAATGAACTACATTGTCCAACTCTAGGTAGAATAACAAAAAGTTAACCATAAATAATAAATGTCTTTTGTGCGCAGCGTATCGATGTTGTAGTTACACTGCATGGACTCAGCAACAATCGCATTTCCAGGCGAGGACATTTTTCGCAAAAATTGCTCCCTTCATGGGAAATCGGTCGATTCTGTCAAATCCGTCTTTTTTATATGTATGTCTACAGAGTGTCGATTTTACACAGTCATTTGTAACTCAGTATTTTTTAACGCCTAAGCAAGACCCGTGTCTCCACCTGCGCAATCTTTCCATTTGATGTAAGGAAATCCCATACCAAAGTGGAAAAGCATACGCGGTAATCGGTCTTATGACATATGCCACCTCTCAACCTTAAAATACCATGGTAGCTGATAAAAGCTATTTTGGCTAGCATAAAATTTGTTCAATATGTTTAAAAAAATCAAATTTATCATTAATTATCACACCTTGGTGTGTTATACTACTGCATAGACGTATTGTCTGACCACCCAATTTCAGTACCGGATAATACCTCATAAAATTGGGGTAGACCGTATGGGGTTTTTCTTTAATAAGTACAGCCGAACACTTATCAATATTTATTCTTACTCTCCATTTCGTGAAATACATGCGTAAATCTTCGAGGAATAAGTTAGCTTTTTCCGTTAGAGTACTAGCCCTAAATCAGTAAAAGACATCAACATATCATCCGCATATGACAGCAACAGGCTGTCACGTGGCAGATCATGAAGGTCACTTACAAATATATTGTACAACAAGGCACCTATGATTGCCTTTTGAGGCACACCAGCAGAAACTGCTCTTTGGTTAGAAATAATATCCCCCACTATAGTACTAAAATAGCGACGGCGTAAGAAGCTTTCTACTAATCTGCATATTTGTTCATAAATCCCTAAAGACCTCAATTTGTACAGCAGGCCATTGTGCCATACGGAATCGTAATGAAAACACCGCAAGTGCGTGAGATGTTGAGTGACCATATTTGTAGGCAAACTTATTGTCTTTGATAAATCTTTTATCCTCTACAATCATTTTTAATCTTTCAGCAAAAATGAGATCGGTCTGTAAATTCCATGTGCCCCCTGTAAGAATGACATATCGGCTGGGATCCTGTTTTGGGAGATTTCCAAAAGATTTACTTCCTCTTTCAGTTTTGGTACAGATAGATCAATAGCTTCTCTGAATTCACTTGCTAGAATATCAATACATTGTTTGCTGGTAGAAATATATCCTCCAGTTCCTGTCTCAAGATATTTTTATTATTGGTGATATTTATCTTGGCATAATTATAAATTTTAGTATTTTCCACAAACGTATCCTAAAGGTAGCAATTTTGATTTGTATACCCTTTTGGTCCGACTCGTAGCCAAATATATTGACAGTCCTTCCACCATCCACTAGCTGCAGTCCTGAAGTCATCATGAAGAAATGCAATGTGTGAACCTGAATCATCCAGTAGTCTTGTAGGAACCACAGAGGTACAACAATCAAATAATGGAAAATCCAAACCTTAACCGCATAATACCCCACACTACCTGTTTGCAATTCTATTTTTATACCCTTCACCCCACTGTGGTACAGGGTATTATGTCTTTGTGCATATGTTTGTAACAGGCAAAAATAATCGAGATAGACCCATGGTTCCTTTTGAGAATATGCATTGAATCACTTTCTGAGTCGATTTATGCATGTCCGTCTATCCGTCCGTCCATGTATTTTTGTTAACAAAGTACAGGTCGCATTTATGATCCGATTTGGATAAAATTTGGCACAGGTCACTTAAATGGCCCAAGGACGAATCCTATTGAAATTGGGAAATATTATATATATTTTCGTCCGATTTAAGGTAAATAGTGTACCAAAGTCCCTATATATCTTTCGATTTGCACGAAATTTGGCAAAGCGTAATGAATTAGGTCTAGAATGATGTGTCTTAAGTTTCCCGAAAATCGGTTCAGATTTAGATATAGCTCCCATATATATCTTCGTCCGATTTAAGGTAAATGGTGTACCAATGGCCCTATATATCTTTAGATTAGCACGAAATTTGGCATAGCGTAATGAATTAGGTCTAGAATGATGTGTGTTTAGTTTCCTGAAAATCGGTTCAGATTTAGATATAGCTCCCATATAAATCTTCGTCCGATTTAAGGTAAATGGTGTACCAAAGTCCCTATATATCTTTTGATTTGTTCGAAATTTGACATAGCGAAATGAATTAGGTCTAAAATGATGTGTGTTAAGTTTCCTGAAAATCGGTTCAGATTTAGATATAACTCCCATATATATTTTCTGCCGATTTAAGGTAAATGGTGTACCAAAGTCCCAATATATCTTTCGATTTGACCAAAATTTGGCACATCGTACTTAATTAAGTCTAGAATAGTGCACGTTAAGTTTCATGAAAATCGGTTTGGATTTACATATAGCTCCTATATACATTTTCGTCCGATTTAATGTAAATGGTGTACCAAAGTCCCTATACATATTTCGATTTGCACAAAATTTGGCATAGTGTACTGAAATGAGTCTGGAGTGATGTGTGTAAAGTTTCCTGAAAATCGGTTCAGATTTATATATAGCTCCTATTTATTTTTTCTTCCGATTTTATGTAAATTGTGCACTAATGACCCAAAGTTTGTCCGATTGCCACACAATTTTGTACAATAAACTGTAGTTAATATAAGTTAATCTCTGCCATTCTCATTGAAATCGGTTCAGATTTTGATATAGTTTCTACATATATATTTTCGTCCGATTTTACACAAAATTGACACAAATTTTGCACAACGTACTAACGATTTGAAATGTGGAATGTTTTGATATCGGTTCAGATTTGCATAGAGCTTCTATATATATATATATATATATATATATATATATTCTCCCGAGTTTTGGTCATTTTGTCCCATTGTAAGAAGCAACCCTATATCTGAACAAATGAAAACTTTAGTATAGGTTGTAGAATTCGACGTCTGTTAGCATTCATCTGTTGAATATACCCAAAGTGGTGAAGGGTATCATATAGTCGGCCCCGCCCGACTTTACTACTTTCCTTACTGGTTAACAATGAAACTTATTGTTAATAAATACCGCAAGTACCCACCCCAGAGAATTTACATTAAAAAAATAAAATAAAGTGCTGCATCTATCCATCCATCTATCTATCCACCGGAGGCCATAATTCTCTTAAATGTTGGTCCAAAAGATCTAACTTTGGAGAATTTCACATCGATGCCGATACTAAAGGCCAGCAAAAAAATCTAGTGGCCTGGGTCGAATCCCAGATGTAGCTCTTAACAAAGCAGGCATCTCAATTCTGTTTAACCACTTCCTGAATTTTGGATATTTTCCAAAGGGATGGAAACAGGTAATGGTAGTGCCAATTTTAAAGAAAGAATCCTCACCTGATCATTGTGGGAGTTATCGTCCGATATCCATGCTCTCAGCTTTCGGGAAGCTCTTTGAGTCGTTCGTCCTCAAGCGTCTAAAAATGGTCATGGAGGACAAAAGAGTCCTAAAGAACTGTCAGTTTGGCTTTACAAATGGGCACTCCGCCTCCCATGCCCCGGCAGTCTTTTATTCCTTCAGGGCCAGGTGAGGGCATTCTGGTCAAAATGAAAAGCTATGGATTTGACAGACCAAAGCCTGTTTCTTAAGGGACAGAAAGTTCCGATTGAAGGTAGGCCATTCGCTTTCTCAAGGAAAAACTGTAAAAACTGGGGTTCATCAGGGTTCGCTGCTGGGTTCAATCCTATATAATTTGTTTATCAGCGGCATGGCGGAGACTCCTGATGGGGGCCTGCAGCTTCTGTATGCCGACGACGTCATCATAGCAATGTCTGCTCCTAGAGCGAACACGCTGGCATCCCGCCTCAACGCTCATCATGAGGTCCTACATACATATTGCGATATGTGGGACCTCAAGCTTTTTAACGCCTAAGCAAGACCCGTCTCTCCACCTGCGCAATCTTTCCATTTGATGTAAGGAAATCCCATACCAAAGTGGAAAAGCATACGCGGTAATCGGTCTTATGACATATGCCACCTCTCAACCTTAAAATACCATGGTAGCTGATAAAAGCTATTTTGGCTAGCATAAAATTTGTTCAATATGTTTAATAAAATCAAATTTAACATTAATTATCACACCTTGGTGTGTTATACTACTGCATAGACGTATTGTCTGACCACCCAATTTCAGTACCGGATAATACCTCATAAAATTGGGGTAGACTGTATGGGGTTTTTCTTTAATAAGTACAGCCGAACACTTATCAATATTTATTCTTACTCTCCATTTCGTGAAATACATGCGTAAATCTTCGAGGAATAAGTTAGCTTTTTCCGTTAGAGTACTAGCCCTAAATCAGTAAAAGACATCAACATATCATCCGCATATGACAGCAACAGGCTGTCACGTGGCAGATCATGAAGGTCACTTACAAATATATTGTTACGAATATAACTTTAGATTTAAGTTAATTTAGATGAATTCCGTTAATTTAAGAATTTGAATTGTAACGTAAATGTCTACTACGCAGTTTATTCGAATAACGTCACAACAACAACTACTGTATAGATTTTTCTACATTCTTCCATTTCCTCTTTCGTTTTCTATTTTGTTATTGACGTACAATTCTTGTTAGACGTCATCATTGATGATCGCTTAATTCCTCTTTCTTTGTTATTCCCTCGCCTGTATATGTGTTGTTGTTATTCCTCTTTCTTTGTTATTCCCTCGCCTGTATATGTGTTGTTGTTATTGTTTACTCAATGTAAGTTTGTATGTGTGTTTGTTGCATTGGTAGATTGTTCGTGATCTAGGTGTTACCAGATCGTCTAGAAACTTCTGTAGCGACAAGCAAGGCTCATATAAATAGGGGAAATGGAAAGGCAGTGAGTTGTTGTGAATCAGATCGCGAATTGAAACCGTCGTGTAAAGTAAAGTGCAAAGTAAAGTTGTGTGAATAAAATCATTGTAATAATCGTAATCCGAAAGAACCTGCGTTTTATTTGGTACGAATTGTATCGGGAAATAAAACAACGTCTACACGGGATTTAGTAAAACCCAAGAACGTAACAATTGGTGTCGGAAGTGAGATTACGATAATACTACGATGAAGTTTAAGGATCTACGGGTGGAAGACTTGAAGAACGAGCTCAATAAATTGGAATTGTCCTCTACTGGCAACAAGGCTGAACTACAAAAACGTCTGTTGGATGAGTTCGAGCGCCGTGGTATGAACATCGATACATATGAGTTTGACAGTAAGGATGAAGTGGATTTATCGGAAATGGGCGAATCCAACGGTGGGGAAGTCTCGTCAGTAGCTGCCAGGGGTGACGATTTCAGAGAAATGCTGGCTAAAATGTTTGAAGAAAATTCCAGAAGGAGCGAAGAAAACACGAGACGAATGTTCGAACAGAATTCCAGAAACTTAGAAGAAAACACGAGAAGAATGTTCGAAGAAAATTCGAGAATAACGAACGAGAAACTCGAGTACATTACAGAAGTTATTGGAAGGAGAGTGGAAACCGTGGAGGTCCAAATTAAAGAGTTGGATAAGAAAGTGCAGTCGGTTGACGAGAAATTTCTGGTCCACGACCACAGGGTTACGAATCTGGAGAAGAAATTGTCGGAATTGGAAATTAAAGGTGGTCCGGTGCGAGTTCCCGATAACACACTAAAAATCAAACCTCCTGTATTCGACGGCTCTACGTCATTCAATGTTTTCAAGTTACAGCGACAAAGCGGTTGCACTACTTCTGGCATTGAAGGGCAGTGCTGCTGATGTTATACAGAGTATTCCTGTCGCTTCTAGGAACAACTATGAAGATGTTATTGCTGCACTGGAACGTAAGTACGGTGGCGAACATAAACAAAACATCTACCTTATGGAACTAAGGGGAAGAGTGCAGAGGGCAAACGAGACGTTGCAAGACTTTGCAGCTAAGGTGGAACGTTTGGTGCTAATGGCGTATCCAGGAGAGAATCACCCATTGGTGGACCGTATTAAAATCGAAACCTTTGTGAATGGCATACGTGACCCTGAGATTAAATGTGCAACATATGCGTCACCAAAAGCGTCATTTGCCGAAACCGTGTCGTTTGCCCTTGCCCAAGAGACGGCAAGAATAATTGTTAAGCCCCAGACCCACAAGATTCGCCAACTGGAGACCGAAGGTTGCGAACCTAAATCTCTCGTTAACTCGATCAAGGACGCAATGAGGCAGGTAATGGAAGAAACAAAGTTAGTAGGGATGGCTAAGCCCAGGGTTAGATGCTACAACTGCGATAAAGCAGGTCATATTGCGCGCGAATGCAGAGCTAAGCGCAAACGATCCAGGTCATCGTCACCACCTCCAACGAAAGATGGTAGAAGAATGGCTCAACAGTCCACCAATGAGTCACCGTTAAACTAAATCGAGCCAGTCCAGCGGGGCATGAACTGGCTCCCATCGACGATGGCCCCACAATCTCCATAGCAATAGTACAACAGTCACAACCTAACAACAACTGGGTACATCAATGGTGACAAACGAGTTCTGACGTTAGATACTGGCGCATCAAAGTCCATCATAAGATCAGATCTGGTAAAGGGACAAATAACGCAACTTAATGGAGTCAGACTGCGCACAGCAACGGGGGAGCCCGCGGCAGTACACGGCAAGATTACCCTGAGACTAACTATTGCCAATAAATCGGTGAATTACGAGTTTATAGTTGCCGATATCGTAGACGAAGTGATAATAGGCGCAGATTTTATGATTGCCTTCGGTATCAATCTGGATATGAAAGAGCGCGTGATGACTTGGTCTAACGTCGAAATTCCGTTAAACGTGGGCTACGATGAAAGTACACCCATTAGACGTCTGACTACGGACCATCCAGAGATAATACCGCCCTGTGCCGAAGCAATAATATGGGTACCAATGAATGGAGATTGTGGAGCCGAGAAGTTGTGGGTGGTGGAACCAGCAGAAAACAGATACAGTAACATCCTAATAGCGAATGCCCTGGTGAAAAGCAACGAGGACGGATTGATTCCTGTTAGAGTTTTGAACCTGTCAAACAAGCAAGAGCAAATTTGCCAATTTTCCGAAGTTGGACAATGCACACCAGCTGAAGCTGTAATTAATTTGGAAACTAGCACCGAAAAGCCAGCAGCCATGGAGAAGAAGCACCTCGGCGGCTACATAAAAGAGTGGACACACCAATTATCACCTTCCGAGAAGAACAAGGCTAAGCAGCTATTATGGAAATATGCCTCTACCTTTGCGTTAACAAAAGAGCACCAAGGAAGAACATCAGTGGTGAAGCATGAAATCCATACAGCAGACGCGAGACCCATTAAACAGCCTCCAAGAAGTGTTCCCCTGGCAAAAAGAGACGAGGTCCAGAAGCTGATAAGTGAAATGGAAAAGAGTGGTGTAATAGAACCATCGTCAAGCCCATGGTGCTCCCCAGTGGTCTTGGTCAAGAAGAAAGACGGAAGCACCCGATTTTGTGTGGACTACCGAAAGTTGAATGATATCACCAAGAAAGACAGCTATCCGCTCCCAAGAATCGACGACACATTGGACACATTAGCCTGGACGTCATGGTTCTCCACCCTCGACCTGCAGAGTGGGTACTGGCAAGTAGAGATCGCCGAGAAAGATAAAGAGAAAACAGCGTTTGGCGTTAATGGGGGTCTCTGGCAGTACAATGTCATGCCATTCGGACTCTGCAACGCCCCGGCTACATTTGAAAGGCTGATGGAGCGTGTGTTAAAAGGGCTGCAGTGGAAGTCGTGCCTCATATATCTGGATGACATGATAGTCATGGGACGCAACTTCGACGAACACATCAAGAATTTTAAGGATGTTCTTCAGCAGCTTTCGTCTTCAGGCCTCAAGCTGAACCCAAAGAAGTGCAGTCTCTTCCAACGAGAGGTGAAGTTCCTGGGGCATCACGTGACGCCGGAGGGCATATCGACGGATAAGGAGAGAATTCAAGCCGTCAGAGATTGGCCGCCGCCCCGAAATCTCCATGAGCTGCGAAGCTTTCTGGGTCTCTGCACCTACTACCGTCGATTTGTCCCAAATTTTGCCAACATCGCCGCCTGTCTGCACCGCTTAACGCAAAAAGGCCAGAGGTTCCAGTGGGGCAACGACCAAGAAGAGGCATTCAGAAAGCTCAAGGACATGCTATGCAGAGCCCCCATTTTGGCATACCCTATATCTGGCGGCAAGTTTGCTCTGGACACAGACGCAAGTGCGTGCGGCATCGGTGGCGTCCTTTCCCAGGAAATCGACGGACAGGAAAAAGTCATCGGGTACTACAGCCGGACATTGTCGAAACCTGAGAGGAATTACTGTGTGACGAGGAGAGAGCTGCTTGCTGTCCTTGAGTGCGTTAAACACTTCCACAAATACCTATATGGCCAGCATTTCCTGCTGAGGACCGACCACGCTGCTCTCCAATGGTTGCTACAGTTTAAGAATCCGGAAGGTCAACTAGCCCGTTGGATCGAGAGGCTCCAGAGTTATGACTTCAGAATCGAGCACAGAAAAGGCGGAAAACACGGTAATGCTGATGCCCTGTCTCGTCGGCCATGCAAGGTAGAATGCAGGCACTGCTCAAAGGCTGAGTGCAAAGAGAATATCGTTGATGTCCGATTATTGCAGTTTGAGTCGGGTGAAGATTGGTCGACGGAACAACGAAGAGATCCCATTCTGGGCAAAATAATTTCGGCCATAGAAACGGGCAAGCGACCTAGTCGGAAAGAAATTACCTCCGAAAGTCCTCTTTTAAAATCCTATTGGGCCCAGTGGGACAGTCTACTTATAATGGATGGTTGCTTATATCGCAAATGGGAAAGTGAGGACGGTAAATCTCACCGGAACTTGATCGTCGTCCCAGACTCCAAAATAAGAGATGCCTTGTCGGAGTTTCACGATGGGCCAAGTGGAGGACATCTTGGCATAGCAAAGACCGCTGAAAAGGTAAAGCAGAGATTCTACTGGGTCGGCTGTCAAAAATCCATTGCCGACTGGATCGCCAATTGTGAAAGGTGCATAAGAGCTAAAGGTCCAACACGGAAGAGTCGAGGCTACATGCAGCAGTATAATTCAGGAGCCCCTTTTGAAAGAATCGCAATGGATGTAGCTGGACCGTTCCCAACAAGCGACTCTGGGAACCGGTATGTCTTAGTGGTCATGGATTACTTCAGTAAATGACCAGAGGTTTATGCTATCCCAAGTCAAGAAGCCAGGACAATTGTGGATGTGTTCAGCAAAAATTGGATTTGTCGCTATGGTGTTCCATCTGAGGTTCATTCCGATCAAGGTAGGAATTTTGAATCGGCGATCTTCAAGGAAATGTGTGACTC